>NC_087205.1:64217185-64297185 GCF_015104395.2 Macrobrachium nipponense
AGTAACGTAACGATTTAGTACTTATTGAATGGTCACTCGTAACTTAGATTTCAGATTTGATATTTCTTAGAGTTTATCTAGTGTTATTTAGTGTTTTTTGTGGAATCTGAACAAACATTGTTGCGTAACTGCACCTAGTTTTGTGAAAGTGTGAAACAAGCCTGCAGCAAAGAAAGAAAGAAGTTGGTATACCAAGATAAAGTGTGTTATATTTTTATTAGTTGCAACTAATAACTAATGGGAACAGTGGTTAACTAGTAACTAATATTCAGTGGTTTGGTAAGAAACTAATAACTGATGGTTACAAAGGTTTGGTAAAAACTGATAACTAATATTTACAATGGTTTGAGTGAAATTTACATTTTTACACATTGCAAATTTTTGTGTTTGTTTCATTTGAAGTGTTTATTTTTGTACATTTATTCATTTTCTTATTGAAGGGATTTTTATGTTTTGTGCATTTATCCATTTTCTTATTGAAGTGTGTCTTTTTATTTTATATTCTGTGTGATTAATACTTTTTGCAATTTTGGTATTTTCCACATTTTTCTGCATTTTCATTTGCATTCACAATTTAATTGACTTAGTTATTTTCATTAATTAATCGTTGCGCATTTAATTAAATTTAACACTTGTGAATTAATTTGCATTTACTTAGAATTCTTTTCAAGTTTTATTATTGTTTAGCACTTGTGAATTAATTTCCAAATTTCAATTATTGCCTAACACTTTTGAATTTTAATTGAATTAATTTTCTTGAATTTTTTGATAAATTAATTTTGATTTAATTTTACTTAATTTGATTCAAGAATTAATTAAACTTTACTTTGTTTTCAAGTAACAGTAATTTTCCCTGATAGTGTTAATTTTACTTATAAATTTTGAGTTTAATAATAAGTTTTTGTATTTAAAATTTTTATAAGTGTTTTCTTTTCTTACACCAGTATATTTGTATATGATTATATTGATGTTAGGTAGAAACATAGAGTGGTAATTGATCTGTTTTCCTTCAATTAACTTGAAGTGACTTAGAACCAGGGAAGTACTTAGACTTCTGAAATCAGGGAAATACTTAGAGTTTTAAAGTTGTTGATGGAGTGATGCCCTTTGATTAATTTAATTACTTACAAGATTACCTCACACCTGTTTTGATGAACTTAGTCTGATTTTCTGCAATACTGGTAAGTTGTTAAGGGATCACTGTTGCCTTTAGAGTATTCAGTCGTTTAGTACCTGTGAGGTAACAGTTAATGAATGGTAAGTGTAGTAACCAGATACTGGGCACTTCGTCACAATATATATATATATATATATAGATATATATATCTCTATATATAAATATTATATATATTATAGATATATATATATATACTACAAATATATGTATGAATGTATGTGTGTATGAAATATATTCTGTTGAATACATATACGTATACATACATACATACATACATACATACATACATACATATATATACATATATCATATATATATATATATATATATATAGATATATATATATATATATAATCAGCTGCTTGTGATTTTTATAATCTATTTCTTCCCAGCTCTCTCTCTCTCTCTCTCGTCCTCTCTCTCTCTCTCTCAACCTCTAGGTAAACATCAATATATATATATATATATATATATATATATATATATATATATATATATATATATGAATTTAACTTTTCCTTGTTTCTTTTCTTATCATGTAGATATTATCCTTAAGCACTTGGTATAAACTGGAAGAAATTTCTACCAGTTTATGCAAAGTTCATGTTTTAATGCAAATTTTATGTAATTTTTATTTTTTTGTATAACTACAACTCATGCACTATTTTCTACTGAAATGGAAAATGGTACATTATCTCCTTTTGCTTCTACATTCTATCAGCAAATGACATACTTTATAAGTTCCATTATTTTTTCAAAGGCAGGAACATATAAAAAGGAGTAACTATCTAGCGCTTTTAATTTGACACACACACACACACACAGACACACACACATATATATATATATATTATTATATATATATATATATTATATATATATATATATACATATATATATATATATATAATATAATATATATATAATATAATATATATATGTATATATATACAATATATAATATATATAATTATATATTTATATATATATATAGATATATAATATATATAATATATATATATATAGGTATTATATATATATATATATTATATATATATATATATATGTGTGTGTGTGTGTGTGTGTGTGTGTGTGTGTGTCAAATTAAAAGCGCTAGATAGTTACTCCTTGTTATATGTTCCTGCCTTTGAAAAATAACTGGAACTTAAGAAGTATGTCCCTTCCTGATAGAATGTAGAAGCGAAAGGAGATAATGTACCATCTTCTATTTCAGTAGAAAATAGTGCATGAGTTGTAATTATACAAAAAAATAAAAATTACATAAAATTTACATTAAAACATAAATCATCTGATTATGAACTTTGCATAAACTGGTAAAAATTTCTTCCAATTTATACCAAGTGCTTAAGGATAATATCTACATAATAAGAAAAGAAACAAGGAAAGTTAAATTCATATATATATGTATATATATATATATACATATATATATGTATGTATGTATGTATATATATTGATGTTTACTTAGAGGTTGAGAGAGAGAGAGAGAGAGAGAGAGAGAGAGAGAGAGAGAGAGAGAGAGAGCTGGGAAGAAATAGATTATAAAAATCACAAGCAGCTGATTCCTGCAGAAGGTCTGTCACCAGGTATCGATAGAAGACATATATTGTAATCCTCGAGATCCTGAGAATGGAAACAATACAGGTCAAGGGGTGAGGACGAAGGGAAGCCAATTTGCCCTTGATGTCATTAGGAGAAGCTGATTGGATGTCACTGACGTCTGGCGTCACATTAATTAGACAGTGATGTCAAGCAGGGTCAGAGCCATTTAGCTGCGAGTCCTAAAGTTAAAGGTGGACTCCGGCCTAACTCCCTACCAGTGACCCCTTGGATTTGAACTGCACAGTCAGACTGTGGCGTGACTAGCGTTTAAAGCGCGCGGAGCGGACTGTGAGAGCGTCGCCTCTTTCCCGTGCTAAAAAAGAAAGAAAGAAAAAAAAAAGTACTTTAATGGTGAAATTTAAACGCACACTTTAAGCCATTTAAGTCATTTATCTTATTTCATAAAACTAAAACAAATCGCTAGTCAGTGCTCCGAGCAGACGAAATATTCTAGAAAATCTAGAATTATGCCAGACCAGACCTGCTAAAAAGATGCCATAATGCCCCCCACCCCTCCAACAGTACCGCCCGGGGCGGACACCCGCCATCCCCCCGCCCCCCCCTCCCCCCCCCCCGGACCCCCCCCCCACCCACCCTAACCCGACCCCTTACTTACGCACAGGACGGTCTTCAATGCTATCGACATGAGCGATCTACAAGGTCAACATTTTTAGAAATTGCTGCTCGCGGGAAAGATTTGAAATCAGAGTGGAAGTTAACAAATCTATCAGTACACTGTATAAAATGTAAATAATCTTAAAACATTATGCAATAACATGAGTTAAGAGAGCAAATGTAATGAACGTAATTAATTATCAGATGAAAACGCTCTTCAGCACATAGTGAGACAGATACGAGAACGCGTAGCAAATACACAAGAATAAAGTGGACTTTTTTCCGTCATAATTGTCTATATGAATCTGATAAACGAAAGAAATAAGGTAAAATAAATTGAACTCAACACAGTAGCAGTCCAATTGATGAGATATTTTAAATTTTCTTCTGGACTGCGTTCTAAGCTTACCTTGTTAAAGGAATAAAAACTTTTACAGCCTTAATGTCATTTACAAGCAAGTATTCTGAACAATGTGTCTGGTGCGTGTATTTAATACGAGTGAATGTGGCCATACACATCCGCTTTTCTTTTAAAAGATGTTATCTAACAGCGTTGCACATTGTTTTAACCCCAAATACTTGCTACTAGGTTTAGTAGAAATGAATAAATCCTTCATGAGGGAGTTTGGATTATTTCAGGTGGTGTGTGAAGAGAGAGAGAGAGAGAGAGAGAGTTTGGATGAGAAAAAACACAGAAGAGTCCAACATAAATTCACGTAAAACATACACTGACTTTTTGTGGGAGATGCGAGCAGAAACAATGTTTGTGGAGAAAGAATAAGGAAAAGGGTGGATGAAGTTGGGAATTACAGAATTGAAGGGGAGACTGCCGTTAATCTCCTTCTCTGGTCCCTTTCCCCTCCTTCGAAATGCCAATAACCGCGACTTAGCAACACGCCAACGACCAAAGCCTCTGGTCAGTTGGCTTCCTCACCTGGGAGGAGGACAAGTTCGCACAATGGATGACCGAAAGGGCCGAACGTGACTGAATATTGGAGCCGAGTCTCGCTTTTAGCAGAGTCCGCCTCGCACCTCACGGCCATACTGAGCAAATGGAGCGCCAGGATTTAGTTGCCATGGAAAGCTTGATTAAGATTATATTTGTGATCGCTCCCAAATAGTCAGGTATACCAGCAGATGGCAACTTAATTTAAAGAAGTAAAGGAGTTCAGTGGTAGCCGATTGTCACAGGATGAGCATTTTCAAACTAGGACATTTCAGTATAACTCCCTGAACTCGAAATACTCAGGGAAAGGACTGAGATTTTGTATCTTATATTTATTTCTTTGTCTCAGTTGATGAAACCTATGCTCATGGAACAAGCTCAAAAATGTTGGTTTCAACCTTCACCCGCAGACACCACACTGCAGCGGTAATTGATCATGATGCAGAACCCGTGATTTTTAGTCGCCCTGGGGAAGGCGCGAACCCGGGACATCTGGGTGGCATATCACGGACCAGCTTAGATGGCAGAGGAAAGATTCCTTATCTCCGAAAGTGACATTGCAATCTCTCTCGAAAGCACTTTAAGCCAATGGAGAGGTCTAACTTGGATCATACTTTCGTCAAAATCCACATGCAATATGAAGCAGAAACCTGATAAGGAAGAGACAAACAAACACTCTTTAATATCATAACCTTTTTGTCAAAGATATTCCATTAACAATGAAAATTAGCAGTAAAATAGGATGGCCACTCTTATATGCTTTCTTCCGATTCTGCCAATTCATTTAAACACATTGAACTTTATTAATAATTTTTGCAGAAATCTTGCGATATGCACAAGAAATTTAGAATTCAACTGTGCTCCGGTTTCAGGTCTAATTCTTCCGAAGAAACTGTTCATGTCTTCCTTATCCGGCTCGCCTATTCACTCCTTCTTCGTCTTCTTCTTCTTCTTCTTCTTCTTCTTCTTCTTCTTCTTCTTCTTCATGTAAATCATCTTCAATAAGGAACAAAATACTGCTTATGTTTTATTAAAAAATAGCCCTTATTTTAGAAAAAGAATTAAAACCAATGTCGCCAGAGCACTCGTTACTTGACATTAAAGATACAGAGGATTCCGCCCGAAGATAATCTTGGCGTAATGTGAGCATCAAACGTAAATATTCCGATTTTTCCTCGTTATCTCCCAAAACCCGGCGAAATGCGATCTCTTTATCCACGCACGACCATTACCCCCTTCGCAACGACATTAATACTTTTTAACGGCGACGTACTTTTCAGCGTCCCCTTTGCAAATAGAGCCCCCAGTTCATTTCCTTCATTAACACAACAAATGTCAGTGAGTCATAGTTTCGTCAGCGAGTCAAACTTTCGTCGTGATTATCACGGCTACTTTTTTCTGTTAAGAAGCCAAGATTTTGATACTTGCAACAAGATGAAAACAAGTAAAAAATGCGCCAAAGTTTCTTCGGCGCAATCGAGATTTCTGTATAACGTATAATGCTGTATAAAACCAGCAGCATTGAATGACCGGTCACCGGAGGCTGTCCAGTCACTCATCAGATCCGATAGAGTGAGGATGCGTCCCATGCCTCCTGAGAGCGCTGCAAGAGGCACGATCCACTACTAACTGTAAACTAAATAAAAATAAAAACTACCGAGGCAACACGGTTGTAATTTGGCATGTTTGATGATTGGAGGGTGGACGGTCAAAGTACCAATTGGCAGCCCATTAGCCTCAGTTGTTTTTTAGATCAAAGGTCGGACAGAATAAAATGCGTACAGATGGACATACAGACAAAGCCAGCACAATAGTTTTCTTTTACAGAAAAGAAAAATGCTGGGTTTTCAGAAATCGACTTGGAATTCTGATAACTCTGTTGGAAACGTCATTTAACAATTTTCCAGGTACTGCCTAAATTCAGAAAGATTCCTGGATGAAGATTATAGATACATATGTTTTTCTATTGCTAAGTAGCTGAATTTCTGATACCTATAACATTAAAGAATATAATAATAGGGTTTTCAGAAATATACCTGAAATCTTCATCATTTCCCCATAAATGTTTGCTTCGCTATCTTTCAAGATACTGCCTAAATACCATTAAATTAATTTATAGACCTAGTTATAGAAATGAATTATATACATTATATGGATTCAGAAGACAGTGAACGTTTATCATAATTGGCCAAAACTTCTGTTAGCTTTTAACCTTGATCAATTCAATGGCTTTTTTTTTTAGAAACTTTTCAAACCCTTGTCAACTACCGATTGACATAACGTGAATATGGCACTAACTGGCAAATCTTGAAGTTGATGCCCAAGGGCGCTACACTGATCAAGAGACAAGTGATGTTGAGAATAATTTCCATATTTAGTTCTTTTATTATTTTTTGGTGTATTTCTAGAATGACAGGAAAAACAATATACTCCTAGATTTCAATAACAAATATAATACTAAATCAAATGAGGTAGAAAATCTAGTCGCAAGAACTTGATTTTTCCCGAAAGCCCATAAGCATCTGTTGGTTGTCTAAGGAATTCATCTAATCAGAGCCAAGTTTTGTTACTAATGGATATTATAAGATTCCTTTTTACCAGTACTATTCTATTTTTGCAAATCTGTTGTTCTACGTTAATATCAAGGTTTTGATCAATATAAAGTAGTAGAAGTGAACAAGAGTATAATTTTAATAGGTAAGAACAGTAAATAATGTTGACCAGGGCACGTTCGTGAGTCTCACTCGTGAGCTTTCCCTCTGATGATTTCGTATGTTAACCCCTTTTGCCATTTTCTGTACCTGACCTTCTTATCATAGCACTGCAAGTTGTTGACCCATTACATATGTGGTGTTTAAGCCTACCTGATTCCCATATAACTAGCATGCCGAATGGTTTATCTAGTTTTGACTTTGAGTACTATTTCATTTCTGAATTATGTAACCCCAGAGGTTTGCAACTGGTTCAAGTCGGGAGATGTTGCTGGACATTCAATCCTGATAAATTCCAAATGAACTTTAAACCATCTCGACACTTTTTTTGTTATTGAATGAGAATGGAATCGTAACCACTTCAGAGGAAACCCAATCTTTTTCCAGTATTCCAGAGTACTAGGAGCTGTTTAAATGTTTATTTATCTCAGTTAAATCCCACGAACCACTATCGCTATCAGCCATCCATCCATTTATTAGGAGATGCAGCTACCCAATCACTCAGTTTCACAGGTTTTTAGCTGGAAAGGACATCAACATGGTTCTATCCTTCACCTGGAAGAGACATTAATATAGTTCTAGTCATTAGAGAGCTCAGGATGGTAAATTATATCAGGATTCAAAAACAACTTATTTTTTGTAGTTTTCCGTAAAATAAAACTATTTTAATGGCTTTGTAAGTCCGTCTGTAAGTCTTTTTCTGTCTGCCCCTAGATCTTAAAAACTACTGAGGCTAGAGGGCTGCAAATTTGTATGCTGATCATCCATCGTCAATCACCGACATACCAAATTACAACCTTCTAGTCTCAGTAGTTTTTATTTTATTTAAGGTTAAACTTAGCCACGATCGTGCAACTGGCAACTCAACAACACAGGCAACCACGGCCGCCTGAGAGTTTCATGGGCCGTGGCTGAGTTTCACAGCATAATACTTTGTACAGAAAACTTTCTTCGGAGCCATTTTTTCCTTTTTTTTTCAGTGGACAGTTTCAACGGCTTACAAATTCCCGAAGCCTTGTTGACACTCTTTTACCACTGAAAATTTCGTAGTTCATTGTTAGGCCTATTCAATGAACTAAGGTGGCTATTCGATAAATTGTCAGCATGGTATGATTAATTGAGTTACTCTGATTACATAACAGCAATAATGCAAGGGCTTTTTATACAAGTAACAAAAAAAATGTCACACGATAAGGAGCCTTTTCCATTGTACTACTCTCTCAGGTATGCTTTTATTCGCAGCACGCTTTCCTTAATATATCGTTTCCTTTCGAAATATTTATGCACAAACACAGAAACATAAACATATATATAATATATATATATATATATATATATATATATACATATATTTATATATATATATATATATATATATATATATATATATATATATACATATTTGTATATATATGTACACTCCATCCGGGGAGTCAGAGGTTGTTTTGTTTTTTATTATCCTGGCCTTATGCCAGCACGGACTCTTGCGCATAGAGCAGCCCGTAGGAATGGAAATTTAATCATAGCAAAAAGCATCGGACTCAGGCGCATTTATTTTGCCTACGTTTCACGATCATTGTCGCATTCTGAAGTCTAGAATTTTAAAAAAATACAAATGAGAACATTAAACCAAACAATGGATATTGATTAAAAATTCCACAATGTTTAAAAGAATTAATAAATACCAGCTTTTAACATAACTTTAAAACCCAATTATTAATCCTTAAAAACGAAATTACATTAAATAATAAAAAGTAAACTTCAGATTTGCATTAATTCATAAACGCTGTAAAAGACCAAATTGCACTAATCACTAAAATTAAACACAAAGATATTTTCTGTGAGATTAATAAAACACAAAAGCAACAAAGCCATTCTGTACTAAAAGAGATTTGTTTGCTAAAAGAGATCTGCGAAACAAACGAGAATCCTTAAGCGATAAACAACTGAGCAGAGGTCAACTGCGAATAAAAGAAGGAACTGCCTTTTTTTATCATCAAACACTCTAAGACAGTAAGGTCGTTTTCTTTATGCACCTGACCTTTAATTGTCAAGTCCATATCATCAAAGTATGTTTTGCGGAACTTGAAGTGATTCCTAATATATGATTGCTCGGGGTTCAGTATCCTACCACCTGTTCTGAAACTCACGCCCTGCGAGAATTAGTCTCACTTTCAGTAACCTCTTCGTACAACCCAAGTCCCGTGATCATACCTCGGGCACGTATATTTGTTTACAACATTGGATTTCAGAAGAGGACTAAAGCGGTCTTCCGTTATGAATCAATATCCGAGTGTTTGGGGATTATTTTTCGATAATTTTAAAGTTCACTGCCAGGAATTCTTTCTCAGAAGTAGTAACGAACTTTTGTTTCTGACAAGGTCATCATCGAATTGGTTTACATTTAATGAAGACAAACTTTTCAACACATTATCTTAAAAATAACTGTTCTCGACTATACTATTTAGAGTGGCTAAGGAAATGCTAATTGATCTGTTAATAAGAGTACCAACGGTTTTCACCGTAGTCTGAGAAAGACCATGGTTTTGACAGCTCTAAAATTAAAAATGTTTGCGAACTTCCCTTTTTGCATGACGACCTTGTCAGAAAAAGTTTGCTACCATTATTAAAAAAGAATAAGACACTGGTGTTTTATATGATCTAACAGGATATACTTTGTGCGTAATTTGTGTTCAGTGTAATTTGGTGTTTTAATCCGCTCATAGTTTACTATGAATCTTAAGTTAAATTTTTTATTTTTAAAGTCATTTCGTTTATGGGATTATAGTCCAACCCTAAAAATATGTTTAAAGCAGGAGTTTGCTTAAATTCTTAATTACTGTGTAATTCTTATGGGCATTTCTATTTTCTTTTCGTAGTCTCGAGAATGAGGCTGTGTCGTGAAACGTAGGCAAAATCAATGTGCCTGAGTACTTTGCCTTTCCTTATGACTTCCTAGATCAAGTGTATCTTGAGTTGCTGCTTGTAAGCTATTATAATACATATATATATATATATATATATATATATATATATATATATATATATATATATATATATATATATATATATATATACATATATATATATAATATAATATATAAAATATATTTATATAATATATATATATATTAATATATATATGTATATAATATATATATATATATATATATATTTATATAATATATATATATATATATATATATATATATATATAATTTATATATTTATATAAAGAATACATATATATCTATATATATATATATATATAATATATATATATATATATATATATCGTGTGTGTGTCTAAATCTGTGATTAAACCGAAATTTTCATAAATATTTGAACGCCTTCAAGAGTAGAATTCAAAAGTTCCTTCTTATTTAAAGGATTAGTCAAGCAGATCGACCAGACTGAAAAATAATGCCGAGGATTGAAAAATTCATCCTTCAACAAATCCGCTTAAGCATGAAAAATGTACGAGTAAAGATATTCGACGGCTTTCGTTAGAGGTTGCACATCTCAAAGAACTAAGCCGCAGCCGAAGACCTCCTTTGTAGGGGTTTTGGGGAAAACCTCTTAGGGGAAGGTAATCCCCACCTTGAGGATGCTGAGTTTCTACAAAGTATGAGAGAAGGATTGTGCCAGCAATCCCAATTCGTCTCTGATTCCCTTTCAATGTGACTCCAAAGAAGAGTTTGGTCACGTATCCCCTTCGTACAAAGCGATTTGCGATCTCTTCGAGAATGTTCTTCGTTTACCGGAACGACAGAGAAGATGCAAAGGTGCCATCAGTCCTCAGGCTTTATAATTATAGTCATGGTTATCTTCAACTATCAGAAGGTGAAATTTATATACTAGAAAATGCTTGTCCTTTGACGACTGGAAGGTGGGTGATCAACAAACCAACCAATTTGCTGCCCTCTAGCCTCAGTAGTTTTTAAGATCTGAGGGCGGACAGAAAGTGCGGACGGACAGACAATAGTTTTGTATTACAGAAACTAAAGGTGAGATCAAAATTCATCCAAAGATAAATTAGTTAGGGACTCTCCGATTACCAATAAAGTTATTCCTTTACGTTCCTACATACATACACGCAAATTTAAACAAGCGCCTCAGTGGCGTGATCGGTATGGTCTTGACCTGCTACCTCGGTGGCCGTCAGTTCAATATTCGGGCATTCCACTGAGGGGTTAGAGATGTGTATTTCTGGTGATAGAAGTTCACTCTCGACGTGGTTCGGAAGTCACGTAAAGCCGTTGGTCCCGTTGCTGAATAACCCTTGGTTCCATGCAACGTAAAAATTCCATACAAACAAACAAATTTAAACGTTAAAATCGCTGCCCTTCCTTTTATTTCTTTGCTTGTTTTCCTTTATTCCGGCATTTAAAAAAATAAAGGAAAAAAACTCTAAAACTTAGAACTAAATACTTGAGAGCGGAGGGAACGGAGACAATTAGGAATATTATGATTCACATTTTTCACGAGGCTCATTACGCGAAATGTATAAAAGTTGCGAAATGAGTTGGTCTCACGCTGCGAGGCCTTTCGTGCCTCGAGTATCATTTTCTCATCGCCAAGGTACTAAACTCCGCAAAAGGAATTTCATGCTTTTAAAGCAAAGTTGTGCCGACACTTCATACGCAAATATTTCCAGCACATTCCGGAGAATGGAAAAAAAAAAAGAGGAAAAAGGAAAAAAAAGGAATGACATGCTTTGCCTAATGAGACCTTGGAGAGAGGAAATAGCTCATTTTGTCCAAGGTGATCTACGCTGCTTGATTTCTCTTAGAAGCTCGAGTCTTCTCTCACCTTCGCCGGCTTTTGTTTCTTCTTGCCATGTGCCTCTCCCTACACGCCCTCTCCGCACCACTCCTACTCTTTTGACACGGATCAACTATATTGATCTGTTGAAGGAATTTTTTAAAAAACATGTTTTATGCCTTTGCTCGATATTTATTCAAAAGTTTCCATATAAAAAAAAACCGCATTTTCAGGCAATGATTCATGTCGTTTCAACAGGGCGCTCAATATGTGTAGGTCTGTGAGACCAATTGTGTCATTTTAGTGCCTGTGCTTCGATGTCTTCTAATTTCATTTCCAAACAATTAAAATAAGAGCTGAGAAAATAAGCAAATGAACTATGAAACTGTAAAAAAAAAACATGTGAACTGGTAACTTAGGATCATGTAAACAATTGATAAGAAACAAGTAAAATTGCACAGATGAGCCCTACATCGAAACTATACTGTCAGATTGAGAATGGGTTTGAGAACATTAAAAGAAACACCTAGTTAAACACAGAATACCCATAAAAACAAGAAAATATACAATTCTCCTAAAAGGAAAAGAGCTGAGAACATAAACCAAAGAAAACCTGAAATCGACAATTATGCTTGAAACCGGAAACAAAACGACATCTTTAGGAAATAAGAAAAGTTCAAAGTCATAAGACCAAAATTCAGTGAAAGAAAAGAACAAAACAACACTTGTGAAAAGAGAAATAAAACAATTAAAACAATTATTTTATAGCAATTATTATTTAAAAGAATAAAGAGCAAATCAACACGTGAAAAGAGAGATAAAGCAATGATTTCATATCAGTTAGTATCTAGAATTTAGATACTAATTGCTATGAAACTGTGTTTGCGCTTCATGCTTTTCGATTCTAAAAGCAAGAAGAGCAAACACGCAGCCTAGCGAAAATAGCTGGCAAAACCAGGATAATCGTTTGCAAGTCCTTACAGGGATCCATCTTGCAGGGCCCCGACAGGAACAATGGCGAGGGCGCTGAAGCAGACGACGCGGGGATCCGTGGCAAATCATTTTTAGGATTTCCCATTGAATCTTCCCCTTATTTTTAGCCCACGGAACAATACCTGGGTGGAAAGCAGAAGGTTTCAGCAAGCATTTTGACATTCGTTTCAGGTCACTGTGTCTTTCGAGCGGTTTATATAGGCTGGTTGAATGCGTAAACTATGAGTTCACTTGAACTTATTATCTCAATTCCCCATTCGTTGACTGCGGCAAGCCAAATGTCGGTATTTTTGTGATTCGCTGAATGCAAAGAATTTACAGGAATTAATTATCCTAACGCAGTGAACTCTTACAATTTCTAATATTCATAATATATGTCTACTTACATATATATATACATGACTGGTAAAAATGTTCTGTTACAACAGAATTCCATCTAATAAAAGGAGCACATAAAAACACCAAAATATAGAGAGAAAAGTACTATATTTCAGAGACTGCTGTCTCCCTCTTCAGGTAGAGGGAGACAGCAGTCTCTGAAATGCAGTATTTTTCTCTCTATATTTTGGTGTTTTTATGGGCTCCTTTTATTATATATATATGTATATTATATATATATATATATAAATATTATTATATATATAATATATATAAATATTATATATAATATAAATAATATATATATTATAATATATATAATATATATGCATATATATATATATATATATATCATATGTATTTATATTATATATATATATATATATATATATATATATATATATATATATATATAGATATATATATATATATATATATATATATATATATATATATATATATACATATATATATAATATACTATATATATATATATATATATATATATATATATATATATATATGTATATATATATATATTATATATTATATATATATATATATATATATATATATATTCTTATACTGTAAGGTTTGGAATGCAATTATAATTGTGGTAATATGATTAGTTCACATCAGAACTTGTGAATCATGGTATGAAATGTTTATTTCTGTGTTCAGATTTCCCAAATTTAAAGATAACATGCCTTAAGTGATCCATTTTTCATTTTGAAGTACGTAAGACACACAGAGAGTGAAAGCTCATAAGCCTTTTGAAGGGAGTCGTATTTGCACTTTGAGAATGTCTTAGCTAGGTGATTTCTTTATCGGCGCAAACAAGCGTAAGACCCCCCCAAGCCGCAATGTTATCCAACCCCTTGAAAATAGATGAGCCAAGCATTTTTCTTTATCGATGTAAACACATCGCGGTCGGGCCTGTGAAGGAACAAGGGAGCCTTATTCATAGCCAATCCTATAGAGATGACGTAATATGTTTTGGCCTTGATCTAGATACTAATCGCCCATACGCTTATGGAGGAGAGCGGCATGCGTGAGAGTCTCCCTTTCTCTCTCTCTCTCTAAAAATCTCTCTCTCTCTCGCTCGGTTGCGAGGCTGTTTCAGTAACTTAACGTAATGAGCTGGTCACTGATTTTTATATAATTCTTAGTAATATATGTGTTGTTGGTGGAATCTGAACATAGTATTATTTTTTTGTTAAATCTGTGAAGGCGCCCATGAAAATAGTGAAAAAGTGTAAAATTGTAACAGGCCTTTTGATTGAAGCGCAGCTGTGTATAAGGTATTTTTACAAATGTTTTGAAGTGCACTTTGGGGTTTTATCATTTCTAAACATTTATCTTTTGCTTTGTTCTTTTGACATTTCCCATTCTTATATGCTTAATGTGTGTACTGTCAATGCTTTGATTGTTTTCATATTATGCATTATGTTTTTCTGCATTGTCCTTATTTTGTTTAATTAGTCTGAATAATATTCTATTGTGTACATTTTGAATCTTAGACTTGTGAATTAAATTGCATTTAATTAAATTTAATTTCAAATTTAATTATTGCTTTATGATTTAATTTAATTAATTTTCTTGATAGACTTTGATTTGATTTTGCTTAATAATTAACTCAAGAATTAATTAAACTTTTGGTTTCAAGTAATAACAATTTCCCTGAGATTGTGTATTTCACTTATAACTTTTGAATTTAGAAATAAATTTTTGTATTTAAGATTTATATGAGAATTTCATTGAACCACCAGCATGATATTTTGTTTGTCTAGGTAGACATATAGAGTGATAATTGTGACGTTTCCCACAAATAAAACAGAATCAGGGAAATACTTAAATTTGAATTTGCACGAGTGATGCCCTTTAATTAAGATTACCTCACACATATTTTAATAAACTTAGACTGATTGTTTTCTTGACTGTTCAGTTAGAAAAAAGGGATCACTCTTACCTTTAGAGTATTCAGTCGTTTAGTATTTTGTGATGAAGGGTCAGGTGTCTGTCTGTAGTGAGGTAAGTAACAACCAGGTACTTGAATGAACTGTGCCCTAAGTACAAAGGGTGTCCCAGACCCAGGAATAAAAGGGTCTCTTGTATTAGCAAGTACAAATGGTAAGTGTAGTAACCAGATACTTGGCAATTTGGGTTAACAAATATTAATGGTGTCCAGACTCAAATCTTTGACTATTTCATGCACCAAGTATTAATGGTATTCAGACCCAGATACTCTTGCCCACTCCCCCCCCAAGTATTAATGGTATCCAGACCCAGATACTCTACGCTACTTCGTCACAATATATATATATATATATATATATGTATATATATATATATATATATATATATATATGTATATATATGTATATATATATATATGTGTGTGTATATATATATATATATATATATATATATATATATATATATATATATATGTGTGTGGTGTTGTGTGTGTGTATATATATATATATATATATATATATATATATATATATATATATATATATATATATATATATATATATATATATATAATATATATATATATATATATATATATATATATATATATATTTATTACGAAGGATGCTTCAAAAGTCACCCATGAAAAGGCCTCTTTACATTGCTAGCATTTACCTTTTAAATTTTCTCAATTATTTTAAGCATAGAAGTATAAGTATATTTCTCAAATCATTAATTTAAAATGCTAATTGAGTTATGTTTACAAACCGTTTAAAACTCAGTTATATTTTTGATAGAATACAATTTTTAAAAATCTGGTCTGAAAGCAGGAATTAGGAACTCACTACACAGATCTTTATATGTACTGAGACTGCACTAGGTTTGGCTTCGTTGTAGGTGTGTTACATATATAAAATTCTTCTTTAGTAAGAGGAATCTCTATGTTAACTGCAGACTCCCGTTGTTTTAGCAAGAAGTCATTCAGGAAAAACAATCATGTTATGATCCACAGACTAAATTGAGACGCTTTACGAAATCAATCTACGTTAAGCCCTTTCCTATTTGATAATATTTGCTGTCTTTATTCATTTCATATCTAATTATCATTTTATTGTGCCTTTCCTTTAGACAATGTAACTAAAAAAAACATTGCTTCAAGTTCATTTAGTGAATGTGCACGGAGAAAATTATCCACAAAATCTTAAAAGTTTATGTATAAAAAACAAGAAGGTACAACATACCCTTGACTCCAATCTTCAGTTAATGGCTAACTAAGAAACGGTATTATTATTATTATTATTATTATTATTATTATTATTATTATTATTATTATTATTATTATTATTATTATTATTATTAAGAAGATGCTACCTATTCTTATATGACCAACCTCACAGGGACCATTGACTTGAAATTCAAGCTTCCAAAAATATGGTGTTCATAAGGAAGAAGTAAGACGAGGTAAAGGGAGTTACTGAAAGAAGAGACCACACTTATAAAAAAAAAATAAATCAGTAAATTAACAAATAGACTAAAATGCCAAGAATGAAAGGCGAACAGTATCAGGGTCGTAATGTACTGCACCGTCGCTTGAACTTCGGAAGTTCCAATTGCACGACTTCCTCTGGGATATAAGAAATGGAAAGTCGAAAACATCCCCACAAATAAATAAAAGTCACAAGTACAAAACATCAAAGAATATATAAAAAAAATATAAAGTTATAAAAAAAGCGCAATCTGCCATATCATCTCTCTCTTTTGATAACTCAAACACAACAGTCCCTAATAGCTGAGTCCCACTTCCTCGTGCGTCCTCACAATAGGCTGAGAGCTTTGCCGCAGACTGCTGGCCATCACCATGTCACTAAATGATCGGATATCTCTGCTAAACGACCAGAGGGATCGTCGTGGAGGTCATTACCCCCAAGATATAGAGGACAAGCTCCCGAAAAAGAAGTAGGACTTGAATTAAAGCTGGCAGACCTGTAAATCGTTGACGATTTCATGACATCGAAAAATGTACGTTACCCTAAACTAGGAGAGGTTTGAAAAGGCAAGTCTTATATATAAATATAATAATAATAATAATAATAATAATAATAATAATAATAATGATGATGATGATGATGATGCTGATGATGATACGGTGAATATGAAGTGTACATACAAAAACCAACACCGATTATTCCCCTTCATCTAATTCACTATGAAAAGTAATGGGATTTTGAGCTACAAAATTTGCATTTGGAATTCGTATCTATCAGAAAATTCAAAATTGCCTGTTTGCGAGAAGTTTGACAGATAAATGTAGAAGATGGTAAGAACCCCTGTGTTAAAAAGATTCAACTTTACTTCTGTACCGCTTATCGTCACCTTTAATCTCCCCACATTGCAAAAAATGGTGAGGAACTATTTATCAACCAAAGGTTCTTCTTTTATACAATTCTTATTCATGAAATATTTCCATTTCGCAGAAAGAATGGTTACAGCACCGCGAACACTGCAATTAATTAAAACCTTTTATTTTAATGAAAAAGAAAACAACAGCTTCAGTTCGGAGAAGAAAATTTTAAAAATCAAAGTAAAAATTAACGTCATTGACCATGAAAGAGGAGTACTGGCAGCTGATGATGATATTTACCCGGACACTCAAAAACGAGCGCGCGACACACACACACCACACACACACACACACACACACACATATATATATATATATATATTATATATATATATATATATATATAATATATATTATAAGTTTCTCGTTGGACGAGTGGATTTCGCGCCAGGCTCCCATCCGGTGGTCCGAAGTTCGATTCTCGGTTTTGCCAACGCGGAACCAGAGAAATTTATTTCTGGTGATAGAAATTCATTTATCGATATAATGTGGTTCGGATCCCACAATAAGCTGTAGGTCCCGTTGTCCCCTAGGTAACCAACTGGTTTCTAGCCACGTAAAAATATCTAATCCATCGGGTCAGCCCTAGGAGAGCTGTTAATCAGCTCAGTGGTCTGGTAAAACTAAGATATACTTAACTTAATATATATATATATATATATATATATATATATATATATATATATATAATGTAGGTTTGTGCATCTATGTGGATGATGGGTGTATTAGCCTTATAATTGTTCAAATAATGTGTTTCTCTTTGGGCAATGAACGTGGTAACAGGAACTATATATTCATCTCTTCATCTCTCTCTCTCATCCCTCTCTCTCTCTACTTCGTCCTATATATAATATATATTATATCTAATATGGATAGTATATATATATTTACATACATACATAGGTACATACATACATACATTTAATTTACGCTCTGTCGCTTATAATCACATATTAGAATTAGAAAAGTGGTGTACTAACCGGGAAAAAAAGCAGTACATTTGTTTTTTTGAGGAACAATGCAGTATAATTATCTAAGACAGACAAGGGGGCCCAGAGACTTCAAGTCTTCGTGGCCCCTATGAAACAGAGGCTAAACCGACAATCATCTAACGGCAGTGTGAGATGACATGAGCTGAAGATTATTGAAAGATCTTATCAGAGTAAACTGGACTCTTTGAAATCTACGGAACATGCCTGTAAAAGTATTTATGATAGAGAGACATTGGAGCCTCCCTCTGAAGAATGCCACGAGAAGAGGCAAGAGAAAAGCATTGTTCAACGAAGTGTTTTCGATTCAGTCAAATCAAGAAGCAAATGGAAAAGGCGGCGCTTGCTTGTGAAGACAGGAACACGTGATGATAACAAACAAGTAAAAAATGAGCCGCAATCTCTTCGGCGCAGTCAACTTTTCTGTATAGCGTATAATGCTGTATGAGTCTGTGAAACTTTAACCACGACCCGGGCGGGGGCTTGTCCTGTACCGTTGACTCAAGATCATAGCTAGCTTTAACCTTAAATAAAAGAAAAAGAAACTACTGAGGCTAGAGAGCTGCAATTTGATGTGTTTGATGACTGAGTACGGACAGTAAAAGTGCGGAGGAGCAGACAAAGCCATATGAAAAGTTTTCTTTTACAGAAAACTGAAAGCTCCAATAAGTGAAGTTAAGTAACAAACTTACAAAATCCCTTATCTCTAGAAAGTACACTCGGCCATCTGAGCTACGATTTCTACAAGAAAATTTGTTTGTAACCTTAGGATATAAAATCCTGATATTTTTGGAAGGACCCATCATTTTGCCATAAAAAAAATTAAGGCGATTTGGAAGATAAAAGTTTGATAGGCAGTAACCAGATGTTAAATGTTCTGAGCTTGACATAATTATAGTGCCTTCTTAAGCATGTGCGCTCCTAATCAGAGAAATTAGGAGAAGTAAAGACTGGATATAAAGTAATGTGCAAACAACAGAATAAGGTTTAGAATTAAAGAACAATAGAAATATGGCTGAATTACAGTAGAAGAAAGCATAAACAAAACTGGAAGACCAACTGCTGTTCTTCAATTATACTTATAACTGGTCTACAATGAATGTTTTAGAACAACTTGTTGCAAGTCTAGTAACTATTGTCTATTGTTATTATTATTTCATTTGGTGGGGGCGGGGGGGCGTCTATCACAGCCATCCTTTTCGACTGGGTGGTTTTTATAGTATGGGGTTCCTAGTTGCATCCTGCCTCCTTAGGAGTCCATCACTTTTCTCACTATGTGCGTTATTCCTAGTAGCACGCCCTTCTGCATGAGTGTTGGAGCTACTTCGGCATCTAGTTTTTCCAGGTTCCTTTTCATGGATCATCGGATCCTGCTTAGCGTTCCTATGATTATGGATACAATTTCCAATGGCATATCCAATATCCTTCTTATTTCTATTTTCAGGTCTTGATACTGATCAATTTTTTTTCTTTCTTTCTCACTACTCTGGTGTCTCATGGTAGTACGACATCAATGAGTGATACTTTCTTCTTCATTCTGTCAATCAATGTCACGTCTGGTCTATTGATTATTATTATTATTAATTCTGTAAATTTAGTTGGTTCTAATATCCCTTCCTTCTAGCACAGCGATTCCCAAACTGGGGGAAATTTCTCCCTGGGGGGAAATTTGAAGCTACCAGGGGGGAAATAGTTGCACTACCTACTAACTAGAAAAATCACCCTTCTCACTAATTTAATTCTAAAGTAGAAGAGCAAACAAAGGTCCTTTTATTTGTTACTAACCGCTGTCTACCCACTTTACTCTGTAACTATATGTTTATCAGTATATTTGTACATTTGAAAAATAAATTAGTAAATAGTCACAGTGTTTTAACTACTCTTTCCCTCATACACATGAAGGGGGAAATCTGGATGGTTGAACTGGGTGCAGGGGGAAATGACAGAATAAAGTTTGGGAACCACTGCTCTAGCATTTTCGTAGACTTCAGTGAGCGCACTTGAATGTCTCGAAGTCTTCAGGTGACAACCCACATTTTGCGAAAATCTCAGTCCTTTCCTTAAACTCCCTTTCGTTTCCGGAAACGCGTCGACTCATATCTTGAAGGCAATGACGTCCCCTGATGAGGTTTCTAGCCGTTCCGTACAGATTTGAGGTCATTCTGTGACATGGCGACGACCCGCTGTCCTTGCTAAAGCTGTCAGCGGATTGCAGACGAAGATTTCAAAACCGGAATGAACGGCTCAAGTGCAGATTCTTTGGGACTTTTATCGCCGTTGTCAACAGAGATATTACGAGTCCGAGAATTCGGGGGGAGTTTCCTTTTGGTGGCCATTACTTCTATTTTTTCTATAATATTTTGTTGCTAACGAAAATTTCTTATCATATGCTAATTTCACGTTAGCTGGTAACTATGTCTTTAAGAATACCTCTATATTTGCAAATCGCCGTAGGAGAGTAGCACCGTCAGCGCACCTCATCCTGTGCACTGTAGGCATTACTTAAGGCACTTTGCGGGTTACCTTCGGCCCCTAGCTTTAATCCTTTTATTTCTTTTACTATATCTTCGTTCATATTCTCTTTCTTCTATTTTTCTCTCCACCCTCTCATAGCAATTGTTTCACAGCGCAACTGCGAGGCTTTCCTCCAAGTTATAGCTTTCAGACCTCTTACACTCAATTCACTTTTCAGCGCTGAATAACCTCATAGCTCCCATTGCTTGGCATTTGGCCTAAATTGCATATAAACTGTCAATTGTGAATTACGTTTGCAATCTTGTGTTTCTTTAGGATAAACCCGGTCACTTGCATTATTAAAATACCTGTAGGTCTAGCTCAGCAAGCAGTCTCCAGGATTATTTTTTTCTAAATTCACACATAACCTTTTATGTAGAATCTTTCACCTGCCACTTTATTGTAAGTGTCAGGTATAACATTCAATTTAGTGGAAATTCTTGCCATTGCGGAACAAAAATGAAACTTGAAAAAGCTTATGATTTTACAGAAAGAAATGAAAATATTATGAAAGTTATGTTGACTGCAGACCCAAATAGAAGGTAATATTTGGAGGGAAGTAAAATATGAATTTTCTTTTCTCCAAGAGCAATGGGACGTTAACGCTTACTCTTCCAATTTGCAAGAAGAGAAAGGAAGCTTCCAGCTAAGAGAAACGTCAGATAAGAAAATAAGAAGTTATTTTTACATCTATCCCACATTACCACTTATACATTTGTGATGGTACTGTATTATTAAGTCTATTTATGTTCTCAGAATCTTGATGTGCGAGTTATCACTATTTGTGTATTTTGTGGAAATATATGTCCCGTTCAACTGTAATTTATATAAAGTAAGAGTAATTTATCTCTAAAGCATTTCTCATGTTTTAAGCACTTATGAATACAAATTTCATCTAGAAAAGTAGGCAGACCTTCAATATCTCATGCTTTACATTATAAAGAATGAAATTCTGAAGGCACGTCTACTTTTCTAGCTGAAGTTTGAATTTATAAGTTACCAAATATATGAGAAACGCTCCAGAAATAAATTACTCTTACCCTGTATAATTTACAGTTGACCTGGACATACATTTCTATCAAATATAAAATCCCAGTGATACAACTAATGAATAATATTATGAACTACGTTTCGTTATATGATATATAATATATATATATATATATATATATATATATATAATAATAATAATTATATATATATATAAATACATATATATTTGTGTGTGTGTGTGTGTGTATACGTTGGTTGTAATGTTCGGTTCCATTATTACTATGAAAACATTCACCGAAGATCAAAAAACTTTGTACGGACACCGATACAGAATTTCTTTCGTTTGCTCTGGATTTGTTTTGCCAAGAAAGTCAGGTCTGATGACTAATCACTCTCAACAATCGTTAATGCCCTATGATACTTGTTTTTCCTTTTATCTATTTATTTTTTTTTACCTCGTGGCTCCTAACTATTTCTGTTTCTTCCCTTTTCAAAAGATTCACTTTTCCGAACTTCTGCCATTAAACGAGGTCCTGTATTGTGACAGAGGGTCATTACTAACCCTTGACCTCAGATGCCCCCAATACTCCCAATCGCTACGCCAAAACTTCTGGCCAAAAGGACAGGTTATCATCTCCAACATGTCACTGAAAAAAAGAGAGAAAAAAAATCGTTGTTTCAGTTCCGATGTCCTTCTTTTGGAGGCGAGTTTCGCGTCCTCGGAAGAGCGTTTGTTGTTTTTCACTGCAATAAACTTGGATTCTGATGGTTCTGGTACTGACGTGTCTTTCGCGATGGCACTCAAAATTTTCTCCCATAAACTTAGATTTGGTTTATAAGGAAAAAAATGTTGATCGTGGATAAAATTCCTCCAGTATCAGTAAAATAGGGGGGAAAGATGATTCGCTAATGACATATAGCAGATAAGACTAAAAGCTGGCTTTTTGAGAAATCCGGCAAAAGGATATATTCGGCACTCGCAGGTGGGAAATGACTGTTGAATACGAATCTTTGGTATTCAATAATATAATTTCGTTGCGTGCTCTGACTTGCTTGTTTGTACTGAGAATAAGCATCTATCATTCTCTTGTTATGACAAATGTTATGGGCACTCTTCATGTATCTCCTGGTCACTAATTAGGCTAAGTATAGTGTAATAACGTCAAGTTTCATCGTCCTTTCATATTCTTCAGGAGCTATTGGACATTCTGTTCTATCATTTTAGAGTTAATTGTTAACATTCAATTTTGTTGTTGTTGTTGTTTTAATTCGTACTTATGTCGTACATTTATGTAACCGCTTCACTGTGTGGCAATTATTTATTCTTTCTTACAGTATTAGGTAAAAGAAAAAAAAACGTTTTGTTCCAGAATTAACAGAGTTAAGTGCTGCTTAAGTCAAAGTTAAAATGAGATTCAAATTCAAGACACTTTCTGTTTTTTTATACTCTCGTCTGGAATCTGTATCTAATTTTGGTCGCGATCCATTTCCAGTATTAATCCAAACCTATATCCACAAACAGAATCCAGCAATGTCTTGATTGTTAACAGGGTTTTGATTTTTCTTTGGATAGGGTTCTTCCCAACCAGAGTCAATAATCACAATAAATGTTTAATAAAAATGAGATCTGAAGCCAGTCCTGCTATAGCTTTACTTATATCCAAATCGAGGTCATGAACCCAATGGCAGAAGTCCAATAAACCAGTGAACGAGATCTAACAGTTTTGTTCTTTCTCAAATCAACCTGCCTCGTTGGTGTCTATCATTAAGTGGTTTCTTGATTATGCATACCTTTTAATGGAGGGCACCTGTCACAGCGAGTGTCCCATTAGTGGATTAATAATTGACATCATAATCAGGTATTGTGTGAATGCTGTCCGGATCTCATTTCGTTTTTGGGAGATTTGGCTTCATTTTGGTTTATTCATCTTTTTTTTTTTTTTTTTTTTTTTGTGTGGGGGGGTGGGGGCGCCTGAGCAAAGGCTAATAGGTCGTTGTTGAGTAAACCTTAGGCAAAATGAGATTAATTTACGGATGTGTATAGTAAACAACACCCTCACAGACACAGTGACTTAAGCAAACACACAAACACAGATATATACATACATGATCTTTTCATTACCATATATATTACTGTAACATAACGGGATTTATTAAGTTTTTGTTGACCCTCTTTCTCCCTCTTTTTTTTTTTTTTTTTTTTTTTTTTTTTTTTTAAGTAAGTTTTTGCAAGTTTAGTTCAGTTCCTTTTGCTGTTCTCCCTGAAAGCTGGGTATGGGTCTTTTGCCTCCCCTCAAGGGTTGTTATTGTACTATTGATACTCCGCCCATGGAGATTGTTTTTGTTTTTCATGTATGATGGTGGTTCGGCTGTTCGTCGCCCGATTTCTTTCGTCTTCATCTGCCTCTCGGATCTGTCGAGGGGACCTTCCGGCAAGTGAGGAGATAATTCTGTACTCGGCTCCGCCTGAGAAGGACTAGTATCAGTGTGCTTCCGGCAGTCATCGGCAGTTGACCAGTTATCATAAAGGATTCTTATTGTGACGCCCTTCAACTTGCAGTGTCACCGGAGCGTGACCCTTTCGCCCGTTCACTTACCCTGAACTGGAATTTGGAGGCCAGCACTTGGTGCCTCTCTCTCCATAACTATGATCTTCAGCCTGACAGGAGGGCTTAGCATATGCTGTCATATGCATCCTCTGGTGTGGCCGTGAGAGACGATCGTAATTTCTACTGCCTTTGCCTATTTTTGGTTTTTTTTTTTTTTTTTCTTTTTTGCACTGCGTCCTTGGAGTCGTGAGGAGGCCCTTCAGTGGTGGAGAAAAGTAAGATCGCCATATCATTTACATTATTATTATCTGCATTAGTTGTGTTCTTCGTGTGTTGAAGCAAGACCACTCTTTTCAAGGGCGAATTTTTGGACGTCATTGTGTGTCGAGATAGGGCCGGTTTCAGTTATTACAGGGGCGACCTTTGGAAGCCATTGTGTTCACCGTTACACAGATAATTGTATTCCCACCATTATTGAATTATTTTTGGTACAAAACAAAAGTATTTATTTTTGTACAAGGTTATTGTAAATAGGTTAACGTTTCCTTCCCCCTTTTTCTCTTACTATCGTGTGTTTGAGAAAGATAGTTTTTCTACCTTTTACTGTTGTTTCTTCTCTGCCTTAGCGTGATAGTTCGGTAATCGAATGCATTTGTGTATGGGATTTTGTTGTTAACGTATGTATTATATTTTTTTTTTTTTTTTTTCCTCCCCCCGTTCAATTTAATTTTCCCCAAGGTTTTCCCGGAAAAAAAGGGTTTGGGGTAAAAATTATTAAAATTTTTTTTACACAAATTAAATTTTTTGGGTTAATTTAAAATTTGTTTTTTACCAATTAAATTTTTGTCCAGTGTGTTTCATGTATCCTCTCTGAGATCCTTATCTTGAAGTGCTGTTTGTCAGCGACTGTACCCACTGGAGTTCTTCCTTAACGGTACTGCCCTACCATTTCAGATAGAAAGAACCTGATCAACTCCGCAACATTTTGGAGTTCATAATATATATATATATATATATATGTATATATATAAACTATAGATATATTATATATATATATATATATATATATATATATATATATATATATATATATGTATGTATGTATAATTTGGTGTGTGTGTGTGTGTATTTATAAAAGCAAATTATGCAAAGTATTTGGACTCTGGATCTAATTCCTTATATGCTGTCACTATTCGCCTATATTCTAGCGCCTCACTGACGGCTCTTTTTGACAGGTAAAGGTCTCTCCTCTATAGAACCCAAGATTTTCCTATCAATCAAATTCCCTTGTGGATATTTGCTCTAGTCCGTACCCTAACTCCAGAGAGAGAGAGAGAGAGAGAGAGAGAGAGAAAGAGGAGGAGAGAAAAAGATGAGAGAGAGAGATAGAGAGAGAAGGGAAGAGCGAGAGAGAGAGAGAGAGAGAGAGTGAGTCTTGTACCCTAAATCCAAACAGTAAAAAAGAGATTGCTTGGATATGAGTAAATAAAAAAAGGGGCATATATGTTTCGTATGGTATTCGAAATCTTTTTGGGTAAAGATGGAAAGATAGTGAGATTTTCTTTTATGTAAACATTTACCTTCACCAGTACACTCCAATAATTTGTATTTAAGAGGAAGAAATATTTAATGCACCAGACATTTGATTACTTACACCTAACTTCAATTTTGATCAGCTTTTATTTATTCAGTGACTTAAAGTCGTCGTGTTTTTCTTGTGTTTATTTCTTTGTTTTTCTTTGTAACAAGAGTTGCAGTGGTTCTCTTCGCTCTTCCGCTTGTTTGCTTTCTGCAGAGATTTTGTAAACAGTTTTAGTTGCTGTAACAATTATTTATAAGGTGGTCAGATCACCTGTTCCCTTACTAGCTAATGCAGAAATTCTTATCGTTTTAATAACTGTTCGAATGTCAGTGGCTCTCTCTCTCTCTCTCTCTCTCTCTCTCTCTCTCTCTCTCTCTCTCTCTCTCTCTCTCTCTCTGTTTTTTTCTGTACGATTAACTGATTAAGTGTTATATTCAGGCAAACTGAGGCATAGCAAATCTGCTACTAAAAAACGAATAAAATACACACACATTATATATATATATATATATATAATATATATATATATATATATATATTGTGTGTGTGTATGTGCGTGCGTGTGTGTGTGTGGATGTGTGTCTGAATGTGTATCAACTATGAGGTATAACTCTACAGAATCTATTTTAAAAAATAGTTAGTGTAGACATCAAGAATATCATTTTGTAATTATTCTTGCAGTAGATCGCAAAGAATGGAATATTTTATTTCTGGCTTTGATGGGTTTGCCCGAATGTAGATCTTTTCTCTGGAATATACGTAAGAAGCTTTTCAAAAGTGGATGTGTAAATAAGACATTTTCTCAACAGCTTCCAAGTTAGGTTGTAAGAGGAAAAAGTATATGAACAGACTAATATGATATGATATTTAACAACTAAGACCACGGGGAATGTATTGAAACTTAAACACCAAATGCTTAAATTGCAGAAGGGATGTTTCACCTTTTTTCTTTCTTTATTTCTTTTTTTTAATGGGGTGGGGGTTGGGGAGAGATAACCGCAAGAATTTTGTTTCTTCTTAATATGTGGTGCCCGAATGAATTATTTCTCCAAGTGCAACGGGCTTTAGTCTGTCTTGCATCCAAATATATCTTGTTTTGGGGAATGACGTATTTCTACTATTTTTGAAAACCCAATTATGATATGATGTTTATAATCAACGAAAGGTTCAAAATACTCTGCTTTGACCTATAAAAACTCCTTCCCGGTGACCAGTCCTACAAGTACGTATATATGTAGTTTTGTCTCCTCTGTAACAAGAAACAAACCATTAATTAATGTGTCAATGAAGAGATATGGGACCTTTCAGCTGACGTTTCTCGCTCCAGAAGTGGTACAGGGTAGGGCATTTCATCTCTTTATAACCAGTTTTTTAAATAATGACAGTCCCGTTATAATATCGTCATGAACATTGAACTCTTTGCATCACTTGTAGGAAAGAAGTTAAAAGGCTAGCTGGTTCCAATGTAACTACTTTTTCTCCCTCATCAACAGATCTTGCATTTGCCCCTTGTCTGAGAATCATGTTTAAAGGTTAGGTTAGGTTAGGTTAGGTTAGGTTGGGTTAGGTTAGGTTAGGTTAGGTTAGGTTAAGCTCAGCCTTTTCAAACTTGGATTGCCCGGCGTATTCAGTCAGTTGCGTTGCAGTTGCTTTAGTTTCGACAATCTTTAAGGAATCTAAAGCATCTGTCAGCCTTCAATCTTTTAAACAGCTTTAATCAAACTCATTTCTTCTGGATCACCTTCACTTTGCCACTTCTTCCATACATGGCTTGCCGATGATTCAACCCTTTGTACTTTGCTTCAGTTTCTGCTTCTCTATTTTACGTTTATTGTCCAAGTCCTTTTTCTTCATCTGTCAAATTGATCGTGATAGCCATTACCGAATGGTGACCGGTAACTCCGTAATTCAGTAAGTTCAGTATATCCTAGATACAAATAGTGCAATACCTCTATAAGACAAATACTATAGACCTTTGTTTCCTCTCTTACATTCAACTTTTCTGAGCTTTATGCGGATAGTTTTGATTGTTCAGGTTGGTTCAGACCTCTCCTGGAGAGATTCTATTGCTTAAACTGCTATATATACCTCTCAAACATTAGTTATTTTGTTCACCTTTCCTAAGTTCGTGACTTGGCCGTGATTATTGTCCTGTTGTATCTCTGTTTGGAATATCGTTTTCAATTTCTGGTTTGTGTCATCTTTTACCTCTTCTCGATAGTTTGAATTTCTTATATATCACGCAAAATTTCTCCCCTGTACCCCCTTCTCTATGTAGGCCCATATTTCATCGAGACCTAATAAACGCTATGATCGCTCTGCCTCTGTAGCTTTGAGATGATCTAGATTTCATCTTCCCTGCTACGTAAAGCTTTCAAGTAATGCAAGCAATCTTTACACAATTTATAGAGCCACATCTTTTATCGATACCTGAATGACTGGCTGGATGTTGAAGGAATAGAACTAACATCCAGTTCATTCTGAATAATCCCATCTCTAAATAGATCAAGTCAATCAAAGCAAAACTTTAAAGTCACGGTGATTGTCTGCCATCAACAAAAATCAAGGGTATAATAATTAGAGCTCAAGACCATTTGATAACGCTGAGCTTTGTGAACGGACCTCTCGCCGCTATGAAGCCATTATCTTGAAAGCAAAAGTGTCATGATGACGAATCACTGTTCGTGACGGAGGGGGGGAGGAGGGGAAAAGGAGGGTCAAGATCTTTGCTTTTATTGCACCGTCATGTGAAATGAGACAACAGTCATTCTCTCGGAAGCTGACGTTCAACGAAGAAGCTTCTCAAAGACATTTTCCTTACTTATTCGGAATCTTTGAGGCTGAGCGGAAAGGTTAGTGGAGCCGAGTTTATTTGCAGTTTCCTGATATGAAAGTCCCTGCCCTTTATTTATTGTTTGCAGTGTATTTTGACGTTTAGCGAATTCCTATAAAACGATCCACGGACGCTTCTTGGTGGCATTTTCGAATAATCATGTCATTTCCGTTTTATCTGGGGTTTTGTCAGAGTTCTTATTTCAAATTCTAGCAACAGAAACATTTGCACGTGTTGGTATTTTTCTTTTTATTATTTGCACCATATTAATTCTAATGTGTCATAGTTACTTGTAGTAATATTGTTACTGTAGGCATGTAATTATAAACGTACACACTATCATGCACTTATGTATATGAGACATCTTTCATTTATCGAAAAACAAAGTAATTTACATCTCTCTCTCTCTCTCTCTCTCTCTCTCTCTCTCTCTCTCTCTCTCTCTCTCTCTCTCTCTCTCTCTCCCCTTGAATAATAATGAATAATAATTCACACCCTTGTTATGAGTGAATGAATTTAAATATCGCATGAAAACTCAATGATGATTTTCTCATAACGAAGGATAAAAAATGAATTATTTACCAACATCAAAAGCTACTGCAATGCGGAAAGTTAGATGCTCAAAAAGAATTAAATATCTGTAGGTGTGATAAGTGGTCTGATAAGAGTAAAAGTGGTTTGATCCAGATGAGATCTGACTTCTCTGTTTCATATGAGTGTGATCAGGATTTTGTTGAAGTAGTCCTTAGAACCAAAATACAGCAACTTTCTTCACCATGATTACTGCAAATTCTAATCTAAAAGGTAGATGTGTACAAACAATGTCCCTCGCGATTATGTTCTGACTTGTCCAATTTTATCATCATTCAGTTCTGAATATCGCTTAAATCCACATTCCTGGGAATAATGGACATTGGCTTGATGATAAAGGATTTAAAACTGTTTTATAAGAAATATAACTACTGAACATCGCGAATAATAAAAACCGATCGGGGTGAACATATCAAAATACGAAACATAATTCTTTATCACACAATAGTGAGGGTATTTTATAAGAACAATTATTATAACAAGTAAAAGCTGCGCAGAAGTTTCTTCGGCACAATCGAGTTATCTGGACAGCGGATAATCAAGACCATAGGAAATAGATTTATCTCTTGGTGTGATCTCAGTATAATGCTGTATGAGCAGCGACCCATGAAACTTTAACCATGGGCCGCTGTTGGCCTATGCTATATCGTTGTCAGACGCAAGATTTTGGCTCACTTTAACATTAAATTAGAAAAAGACTACCTCGGTTAGAGGGCTACAACTTGGTTTGATAGCAGTTGATTTACAATGCAGCTGAGAGATTTTCCTCTTGTTACACTTGTCAAACATTTTCTGTCAATTTCAGTTTCAGCGCTGAATGACCTCATAGGCCCGAGGGCTTGGCCTTTGACCTAGATTCTATATTCTATTCATAAACTTACTGACCATCATAAGATATCGAGACTCCAGAATACGAAAGTTTTACTTTATCTCTGCAATGTAGTGATAAGTCATGATCCAGGCATTAATGGCAGGAGATTAAACCGATTGACCCTTTTGTTTCATTCTTTCCTTTATTTTATAATTAAGTTTCCCCCACACACATATATACAAACACACACACACACACACGCACACACACACACACACACACACACACACACACACACACACACACACACACACATATATATATATATATATAATATATATATACATATATATATATATATATATATGTATATGGCTAAAAAATCAGAGTAGATTCGCGTGACTTCAGCAGGGGAGACCGGGGCTAGTTGCATACAGGAGTAGGTTATTACACTGTCAATATCTTCGTCATATAGAAATAGTTGGCTCCGAGGTTCTCCTCGTTGAGTGAAAAACAAGTTGATCACCCGTCTACGAAACTTCAAGCAAAAAACTGTTTTTGGATACCCTGAATAAATATTTTTACCTTTCGTATTATTTTCATAGACGTTAATGAAACTCGTGTTCATGAAAAATAATGTGATTTTTAAAAATAACTGTCTTTATGCTTCATATGTGATTAGACTTCATTTTCCCATAATTCAAATGAATAGCAAAATGTATGAGGAGAAGGAACATAATTCGCTCGGGATAGTTGTTGCAATCAATAACAACTTGCCCCGCATAATATATAGTTGTATCTGGTCGTCCAAAAGGAAATCCATACGGTACACCTGTAGTTGTAGAAGCCACAAAAAATAGGTAATGAAACCAAAGCCAATGATAAAAGCCCGTTACAGCCTACTGAAGTTTGCATAGGCTACATGATACCTACCAGTGAACCTCCTCAAGACCATTTAACTCCCCATTACATAACAAGCCTATGAAAAGGATTCCAGACCCTGTTACAAGCACAAGCAAGGATGGTTTAGATAGGCCTTACATATACAAATCACCTCCTTCTAAAAAGACAAAACAAAGATCTACGGAGATATCAAACCCCCAGAGTAGCTACAACCTTTTAAAAAGGCTAGCCCTAGAAAGACACAAAGATGCAAAGAAGGAAGATAAAACTACAGAAGCACAGCGAGGAATCACAAGGAAAAAGGCTCAAGTGTAAAACCGGTAAAAGGAATCTGAATAACAAAAGGTTCTGAAGTCTGGTGGAAATAAAAGAGAAAAGAACATTGCACAAATGAAATTGATCATTATGTATGTGTGTGACCTGTGTACAATGAAGTGTTAACTGATTTCCTTTGGTTTTTAAAGGATGTGATTCTTGTTATATTTTGTAACAATATACCCCATGGATTGTAACAACTTGCCCCCATATGGGGCAAGTTGTATACGAGAATTTTTTTTCTGATTTTTTTCTATTTTATTACTGTAATTAAAAAGTATATAACCTTTTTGTTACATGAGTATGATAACACATATAATAATAATTTCACAGCATGAATTTGTTCAAGTTTCCTTCATTAGATATTGAATTAGAGGTAAAAATAGTAATATTGCAACAATTAGCCCGGTCTCCCCTATATAAGCGAATGCCACAGAAAAATCACAGACAGACGTTCAGTACCAAGCGTTTTCACGTTTATAACGGGTCGTTTTAACCATCTAGTATTCAGTTTTATATACATGTTTTTGGAATTTATATGGCAAAGCTTCCTCCGTATCTCTTAAGGTTAAATCTGTGGTTTTAGATTGTGATTGCGTGATCCCGGATTATCCTGGATTATCTTTTTTGTTTATTACCTTTGACAATTAACCATCTGGTATACTTGTTCTTTTTGTTAACCTCATAACCTTCCTTTCAACAGTGCCTCATTTGTGCCCCGACGATGCGTTAAACAAACGTGAAAGCTCTTGGAGTTAAACGTCTTCCTGTCTTATATGTATATATAGTATATATATATATATATATTATATATATATATATGATATATATTAATATATATATATATATGCATTAAGCCCCCCCCCTACAAATGTCCTTTAATATCCAATTTGCTCTACCCCTCCCGAAAACTAAGATATTTTAATATATGTTAACCGAAGAAAAAAGAGGGAAAAAAAAAAAATTTTTCTAGTTTGGAAAAAAAAATTAAATAATTTCGTCCTCTAGTGGATTCGAACCGATGCACAAAGGAGAATTCAGGACTTCAGTGACGTTACCGAGTTGTCGGCCGAGTCGGTTACATTACTGAAGTCCTGATTACCCTCCCCCTCCTTTGTGCCCGGCCTTTTTTTTTTGCGGTTTTCCCAATTCCCAAGCCCCCGAGGGAAAAAAAAAAAACCGAAAAAAAATTATTATCAATTCAAAAACTTTCCCCCCTCACCGGGGGTTTTTTTAACGTATATGAAAATATAATAATTCCGAGATAGAGCGAATTGGATATTCAAAAACATATGTAGCTTAATGACTGTATATAAATCATGGTGATGTGATTATATATAATATATATATATATAATATATATATATATATTATATTATAATTATAATAATATATAGATATATATATATATATATATATATATATATATATATATATATATATATATATATGTATATATATATTATATATATATATATATATATATATATATAAATAGTATCCTATCTATATTGCAGCAACCGCACGATCAAAATGCCAGTAGATCTATACTACCACAAGATATCGCCTCCATGCAGATCCGTCCACCTGACGGCGAAGGCCGTGGGACTTTCCTTGAACCTCAAAGAGTTGGACATTCTCAAAGGAGAACAAATGACGCCCGAATTTTTGGCCTATTAATCCCCAGCACACCATTCCCGCGCTAGTAGATGGACATATCAAGCTTTGGGAGAGGTAAGCCAGCTAAACTTGGTGCTACTTTTACTTTTAAATTTAATTTTGTCTACTTATTTATCTATTTATTTTAGTGATTCGGTTTAATTAAAATAAGAAAAATTGACGTAATCATTTTACATAATATTTCTTCAGTGTTTAAACCATTAATATCTATATCATATATTCTCAGTCTTAAGATCAATACATTTTGTAGACTAAGACAAGGGTGTAGGAAACTACTTTTCTAAAATTCTGAGAAATATTTTTTTAGGTAAACAAGTTAAACGATAAAATACTACTATATACGAAAGAGAGAGAGAGAGAGAGAGAGAGAGAGAGAGAGAGATTTCTTCTGTAATTTCATAAACGCCTTTGCATTTCAGCCGTGCCATCTGCAGTTACATAGCCAGCCAATACGGAAAAGACGACTCCCTTTACCCAACGAACCCAAAGGCCAGATGTATTGTAGACCAAAGGCTTTATTTCGACATGGGGACGCTTCAGCAACGATGGCACAATTATTATGTAGGTAGTTTTCCCAAAGCTTCCGAAACTGTTGACTAGATTTTTTAATTTCCACTCTTCACAACCTTAACATATGAAGAACGCTTTACACCCATATTTACATACACACACACACACACACACACACACACACACATATATAATATATATATATATAGATATATTATATATTATATATATATATATATATAAATATATATAGATATATATATATATCTATTATATATATATATATCTATATATATATATATATCTATATATAGCGATATATATATATATATTATATATATATATAGATATATATAGTATATATATATATATATATATATATATATATATCTATATATAGTATATATCTATAATATATATATATACTATATAGACTATAATAATCTATATCTATATCTCTATATATCTATATCTAATCTATAACTATATATATCTATATATAGATATAATTATCATATATCTATATATATATATATATATATATATATATATATACATATATATATCGCAGATGCATGCGAGTTTGAATCGCTCCAGGATGTCGCCGGGTTGTCAGTATCTCTTGATTTCTTTCTTCATTTGAATCTAGAATTACTAGTGATAAGCATTTTATATATATATATATATATATATATATATATAGATATATATTATATATATACATATACATACATATATATATAATATTATATATATATATATATATATATATATATATATATATATATATATATGAGTGTGTGTGTATATATCTATATATATAATATATATATATATATATATATATATATATATATATATCTATTAATATATACGTATTTATATGTATGTATATTTATATATATATCTCTATCGTATTTATATGTATGTATTCTATATATATATATATATATATTATATAATATATATATATAATAACGTATTTTTATCTGTATGTATATCTCCATATATATATATATCTCCTATCCTATATATATATATATCTCTCCCTATAGCCTATATATCTAATATCGATCTATATATGCTCATATGGATGTTATCTCTATAGCTATATAATCTCATACGTTATAATTATATATACATATATATATATATATTATATATATAATATATATATGTGTGGTGTGTGTGTGTGTGTGTGTGTGTGTGTGTGTGTGTGTGTAATGTTCATCCCCTCTTTGATGTCTTGTACGATTGTGACCCCCTTTTTTTTAAACCATTTTTGCATTTTTTCCAATTCCTAGATAGCTTAAGAATAGAATGTTTTAAAAATGTGTGTTTCAATTTCGCATTAACGTCATGTAAAAAAAATATATATCTAACGTAAAGAGAGAGATCCTTGTCTTTTTCAAGCTGCACAAATGTTTTAACTTTTATGTCGCACTTTGAAATTAGAGTCTGCGAGTCCTTTTGCGTCCCTGCTCTGTCACGCGTTTGATAATGAGCTCGACTCTTTTTACGTGGTCATCAAAAACAGGTCAATCTTAATTATCGTTTACCTCCATTTCAATCGGGTAGTATCTGTTGAGCAGTCTTGTCTTGTACGCGTATATCTTTTTGTCAAGCCTCCCACGTGGATGTTTTTGCACATTGTGTGTGTAAGATTGCGTCAGATTTCAGAACTTTCGAGAAGCTTTCGTGCCTAGAACGTTTTGAGACATCTGCTCTGTCATTTCCATAAAGGAAGAGATTTTCATTCGATCTTAAGACCTCGAGGTAGTTTAGATCTCCCTCTCTCTCTCTCGCTCTCTCTCTCTCTCACTCGACATCGAGATTAAATTAACGCAACGTAAATTTGGTCACTCATATTGTGAGAATTGTATATTTGATATTTCTTAGAATTTATTTAGTTTATTTAATTTCTTTTGTGGAATCTGAACAAACATTTCGTAACGGCGCCTTGTTTTTTTGTGAAAGTGTAATTTACAAGAGAAGAAAAGAAGTTGGTATACCAAAAAAGGTAAAGTGTGTTATATTTTTATTAGTTGCACTAATAATTGTTAGGAACAGTGAATAACTAATAATGGATAGGGAGTGTGTTTAATTAATAATTGATAGGAACTGTTGTCTGTTACGAAGGTTTGGTAAAAACTGTTGGTTAGTGTTTTTGAATGAAAAAGATTTACACTTTTACACATTGCTGATATTTTTTGTGTTTGTGTCCTGTTCCATTGTTTGTGCATTTATTCATTTTCTTATTGAAGTGTGTCTTTTTGTTTTATATTTCATTTGCATTCACCATTTAATTGACTTAGTTATTTTCATTGCTTTATCATTGCACATTTAATTAAATTTAACACTTGTGAATTTATTTGCATTTACTTAGAATTCTTTTCAAGTTTTATTGTTGTTTAGCACTTGTGAATTAATTTCAAATTTTCAGTTATTGCCTAACACTTTTGAATTTTGATGAATTAATTTCTTGAATTTTGTGATAAATTAATTTTGATTTAATTTTACTTAATTGTTTGATTCAAGAATTAATTAAGCTTTACTTTGTTTTCAAGTAACAGTAATTTTCCCTGATATTGTGAATTTCACTTATAAATTTTGAATTTATAATAATTTTTGTATTTAAAATTTTTATAAGTGTTTTCTTTATCTTACACCAGATAATATATATAATTATGACTATATTTATGATAGGTAGAAACATAGAGTGGTAATTGATTTGCTTTCCTTCAATTTTCTTGAAGTGACTTAGAACCAGGGAAGTACTTAGACTTCTGAAATCAGGGAAATACTTAGAGTTTTGAAAGTTGTTGATGGAGTGATGCCCTTTGATTAATTTAATTACTTACAGATTACCTCACACCTGTTGTTTTGATGACTTAGTCTGATTTTCTGCAATACTGGTAAGTGTTAAGGGATCACTGTTGCCTTTAGTGTATTCAGTCGTTTAAACGTGTTATGAGGGTTCAGGTGTTTGGCTTTTTGGTGAGGTAATAATTGATGCAAGGTAACCAGATACTTGGCACTTCGTAACATTATTTAATGGTGCCCAGAGACCCGGGAAAGCAGATTTCATTATCACTCTAGAATATACTGGTGGTGTTAGGAATATATTTTGTTAGGAGAGTGACCATATAGTTTTGTTTTGCATTTATTGTATTGAATTGTAAATTGATAACTTAGAGGAAAATGGCTCAGTTCAATGTTCAGGAATTTTTAGCAGCTCCTTCCGTCCTAGTTCTGTCTGAAACCACTCTGTCTAGAGCACAGTGGAGCGCTTTAGCAGAGGCATGTGGTGGTTATGTGTCTACTAGTATGGTAAAGGCACAAATAAGATGTATTGCTATGGAATCATTGATAAACTCTGGTAGAATAACTGATGAAGATGAGTTAGAATTGGCTCAAGAGTTGTTGAATGTAGCACGTGCTGATCTCATAAATAAGCAAGCAGAAAAGAAAGAGAAAAGTGATGCAGAGGTAGAGCTTAGACGCATTGAAGCAGAGAGAATTTGATTAAGCTAAAATGCTGCTGCTGAGAGAGAATGCAAGCTGAAAGAGAGAGAATGCAAGCTGAAAGAGAAAGAATAGACAGGAAAAACAAGAAGAAGAGAAAGAGAAGAAGAAAAAGCAGCAAGAGAGGAAAGAGAAAGAATAAAAGAGGAAAGAGAAATCGCAAGACAGATGAGGGAAATGGAATTAATAAAAGCTAGATCCACATTACCTGTAACACCGTCTAACCCTAACCAAGGTATTCAAGACCCTGTATTTGATGTAGTGAGAGTACAGAAGTTAATCCCTAAGTTTACTGAAGAAGCTCCAGATGAGTTTTTTGATCACTTTGAGAAAGTGGCTTCAGGTATGGGATGGCCAGAGGATAAATGGTCAGTTTTGCTACAAAGTGTCTTGATGGTAAAGGGAGAAGTGCTTATCTAGCCTTAACAGCTGATCAGTGTAAAGACTACAAGGTACTTAAACACAGTGTGCTACAAGTTTACCAGATGACCCCAGAGTACTACAATGAGAGATTTTCAGAAATTTAAGAAAGATGAGAAGGGAACCTTCTTAGATTATGCTTACAAAGTGAGAAGGTGTTTCAAACGTTGGGTAGAAGCTGCTAAAGTTAAAACTTTTGATGAGTTAGAAGAGTTACTTGTTCTTGAACAGTATCTTAAGGAATTCCTGAACATATAAGAGCCTATTTAAGAGAGAGAGAAGTGAAGAAACTTGACAAAGCCGCTACACTTATGAAGATTACAATATAATCAGTAGCAAACGTAATTACAATGTCAAGTACCAGAGTCAACAACGCCCAGGTTTTTAAGTCTTATCCAAACAATAACAGGAACAAATTTAATGGGAAACCTTCAAGTGATACTACTAAGAGTACACAAGGAAATACAGTTCAGCAAATTAATGTGAAATCCTCATCCAGTTTTTCAAGACAGTTACAGAAACCTAATGTTGTCTGTTTCAAGTGTGGAAGAGTAGGACACTACAGTCAAGAGTGTTACCGGAATCAACAGCAGTCAAAACCAGTTAGTCAAGTGGTGAAACAAAAAATCGAAGAGCAGTGTGGGAAAGAATCAGACTCCAGACAAGAATGAAACTAAACAAGCTGAATGTTTAGCAACCAGTGGAAAATGTTACCTCAAGCAGTGAGTGGCTTCGCAGTGTGGAGGCTTTTAAGCCATATATCTATGAGGGTATGCTGTCAACTCAAGAAGGAAGTATGCAGGTACCAGTCAAGATATTACGTGATACAGGGAGTAAACCATAGTGTGTATACGTGGTTCTCACCCTCAGTTGGAGAAGAGTCTCACAGGAGATTCAGTTATTTTGAAGGGTATAGGAGGAGAGGAAGTAACTCCTATATGCCGCTTACACCTGTCATGTGAATTGGTGACAGGGAATGTTGATTTTGCTGTAAAGGACTCACTAGCTGTGGAAGGTATACATGTTCTGTTGGGGAATGAAGTTGGTGGTGTGCCATTTATTCCTTGTCCTGTAGTGACAGACAAACCATTGAGGATTAGTCCCTACAGAAGAGTTTGGAGAAGAATAACCCCCACCTGTTTCCTAGTTGTGTAACTACCAGAAGTATGAAGAGGACTACGACTGTAAGTGAAGAAACTGAGGATTTACACACCCAAGAAGGATCAAGTGAAGGATCTTTGTGCTTAGAAGAATTATTCCAGGGAAGTGAAGTTTCCCATAGTGCTGTCCAAGAAGAGTTTTCCCAAGAAGATGAAGAAGACGACGACGAAGAAGAAGAACTGATGTCCTGAAGAGACTCCGAGTAGTCAAAGTGTTGCTGAAGGACAGTAGTGAAAACTACAGTAGCTGAGTTAGCAGATATTGAGAATTCAACCTTTGAAGTTGGTCAAGTGACAAGAGAGAAGCTGATGGACTTGCAGAAGAAGGATGCATCGTTAACTGATTTGTTCTTCAGAGTTGTTGATCGAGAAGAGATGCAACAAACTCCTACCTGTTACTATCTGAAGGAAGGTTTGCTGATGAGGAAGTATAGACCTACAGATATACCAGGAGATGCTGTATGGGGCGAATATCATCAAATTTTGATTCCATATTCATTGAGAAAGCAAGTGGTTGCAGTAGCTCATGAGTCTGGACAAATGGGAATCAGGAAGACTGTCGAGATCATTAAATATTTTTTCTGGCCTGGACTTCACAGAGATGTTAGCAGTTTTTGTCGTGTGTGTCATACTGCCAGATAGCTGGAAAACCGAATGAAACCATCAAGAAAGCCCCCCTACACTATAGAAGTTAGAGGAGAACCCTTTAGCAAAGTGATTATAGATATGGTTGGACCATTGCCGAAGACAAAGAAAGGAAATGAGTATTTATTGACATTATGTGTCCTGTGACAAGGTATCCAGAAGCAATCCCTGTTAGTAACATATCTGCCAAGATAGTTGCTGAAAAACTTGTGGAGTTTGTTTTTCTCAAAGTTTGGAATACCAGAAATAGTACAAAGTGACAGAGGAACAAAACTTTACTTCAAAGTTATTCCAGGATGTGATGAATTTGTTTAGGAGTGAAACAAACAGTTATCCACTGCCTATCATCCCAGAAACTCAAGGTGCCTTGGAAAGGTTCCACCAGAACATTGAAAAGTATGCTGACAAAGTATTGTTCTGAGTCAGGAAGAGAATGGGATGTTGGTTTACCATTAATGTTGTTTGAAGTTAGGTGTGCTTACCAAGAAAGTATGGGATGTTCACCTAATGAGATGATTTTTGGAAGCGAAGTTAGAGGACCGTGAAGATTCTTGCAGAAAATTGGGGAAGAAAATCAAGAGGAAAGCCAAGCAGAGTATGTGAAGAACTTAAGGAAGAGGTTGAAAGAGATTAGAAAATTCCTCTTTAGAAAACTTGAAATGAGTCAAGAGCAAAATGAAAAGGAGATTTGATTTTAGGCTAAGCTAAGAAGTTTTAGTGTTGGTCAACAAGTGTTAGTGTTCTTACCTGTCAAGAGATTTCCTCACTAATAAATTTCAAGGTCCTTACAAGATAATTCAGAAGTTAAGTGATAGAACTTATGTGATTGAAACACCAGAAAGAAGAAGAAGACAAAGGAAGGTACATGTGAACCTCTTGAAACCTTATTTCTCAGAAACTAAAACTGGAACTGTGTCAGTAACCCAGACAACTTTTATCTACAGAAGACGATGATGGCTACGAATTAGGAGCTGCAAGCAAGATGAATAATTCTTCAATTTTGGAAAATTTGGGGGATAAACTGAAACATCTGAGTGTTGAACAAGGTGAAGACTTAAGTGACGTAATTAGTAGTTTTCCAGAATTTTTTCTGATGTGCCTAGACGTACTGATCTGGCCAAGTATGAAATCAAGATTCAAGAAGATGGAAAACCTTTCAAGCAAAGAGCCTATCGTTTATCACCGTATCATTGAGATGTTTTTCAGAAAGAAGTTGAGTATTTGCTGCAACATGGATTAGCAGAACCCAGTTCAAGTCACTTCAGTTCTCCATGTGTGTTGGTGAAGAAACCAGATGGTTCATTTAGGATGTGTACTGATTATAGGAAGCTGAATTCTATCAGTGTGGCTGATAATTATCCTTTGCCTCTTATAGATCAGTTACTTGATAATATTGGGCAAGCCAAGTTGTTTCCAAGATAGACTTGTTGAAAGGATATTATCAATTCCCTTAGATGAGAATGCGAAGAACTGCTGTCAGCTTTTCATTACTCCTTTTGGACTATATCAGTATAACTGTTCTGCCGTTTGGTCTGATGAATGCACCCGCAACATTTCAACGAGTGATGGATCAACTGTTAGGATCAATAGAAGGAGTAGGTGTATACCTAGATGACATCGTGATTTACTCTACAACGTGGGAAGAACATCTGAAGATTCTGAAGAAAGTTTTCAAGAAACTACAAGAAGCAGGATTAACAGTCAACCTAGAGAAGAGTGAGTTTGGAAAGGCAACTGTACAGTATCTTGGGTTTGAAGTTGGGAAAGGCCTTCTTGCTCCAGTAAATGCTAATGTAGAAGGTATCCGTAAGGCTACCCCACCTACTACCAGGAAACAGCTACAGAGATTTTTAGGCATGGCTGGTTTCTATCGTCGTTTTTGCCCAAATTTCTCAGCCGTAGTAGCTCCCTTGACAGACTTGACTAGTCCCAAAGCTAGTTTATTTGGACTCCAGAGTGTCAAGAATCCTTTGAGAAGGTAAAAGCCATTTTAACTTCAAGACCAGTACTTCAAGCTCCAGACTTCGACAGAAAATTTGTGATACAAGTTGATGCGTCAGACTGTGGTGTTGGAGCTGTTCTACTTCAAGAAGATGAAAAATAATATCTACCATCCTGTATGCTTCATGTCTACAAAATTGAAAAACATCAGAAAGTATATTCGACAATTGAAAAGGAAACCTTTAGCCTTAATCACTGCATTGAAAAAATTTGAAGTGTATGTGAATAGACCTAGGAATGAAGAAATTGTAGTGTTTTCTGATCACAATCCACTGTCATTTATCCAGAAAATGAAAAACCATAATCAAAGACTGACCAGGTGGTCTTTGTGCCTGCAACAGTATAACTTAAGAGTGCAGCACATTAGTGGGCAAAACAAATGTAGTTGCTGATTATTTATCTCGTTGCGAATCGTTGGATTCAACACCGTGATAAAAAATCTTCTGGGGGGAGGATATATTATATATTGCTACTTTCAAAATGCATGTTTTCCCCTCTTTGAAATGTCTTGTAGATTGTGTACATTTTTTCATGATTCCTAGATAGCTTAGATAGGATGTTTTAAAATGTGTGTTCAGATTTCGCATTTAACGTCATGTAAAAAATATATATCTAAACGTAAAGGAGAGAGATCCTTGTCTTTTCAAAGCTGCAAATGTTTAACTTTTATGTCAGCACTTTGAAATTAGAGTCTGCGGGATCCGTTTGCGTCCCTGCTCTGTCAGCGCGTTTTGATAATGAGCTCGACTCTTTTTACGTGGTCATCAAAAACATGTCAGTCTTAATTATCGTTTGCCCTCCATTTCAATCGGGTACGTATCTGTTGAAGCAGTCTTGTCTTGTACGCGTATATCTTTGTCAAGTCCCACGTGGATGTTTTGCACATTGTGTGTGTAAGATTGCGTCAGATTTCAGAACTTTCGAGAAGCTTTCGTGCCTAGAACGTTTGAGACATCTGCTCTGTCATTTCCATAAAGGAAGAGATTTTACATTCGATCTTAAGACCTCGAGGTAGTTAGATCTCCCTCTCTCTCTCTCGCTCTCTCTCTCTCTCACTCGACATCGAGATTAAATTAACGCAACGTAAATTTGGTCACTCATATTGTGAGAATTGTATATTTGATATTCTTAGAATTTATTTAGTTTATTTAATTTCTTTTGTGGAATCTGAACAAACATTTCGTAACGGCGCCCTTGTTTTTGTGAAAGTGTAATTTACAAGAGAAGAAAAGAATTGGTATACCAAAAAAGGTAAAGTGTGTTATATTTTTTATTAGTTGCAACTAATAATTGTTAGGAACAGTGAATAACTAATAATGGATGAGGGAGTTGTGTTTTAATTAATAATTGATAGGAACTGTTTGTCTGTTACGGAGGTTTGGTAAAAACTGTTGGTTTTAGTGTTTTTGAATGAAAAAGATTTTACACTTTTACACATTGCTGATATTTTTTTGTGTTTGGTGTCTGTTCCATTGTTTGTGCATTTATTCATTTTCTTATTGCAAGTGTGTCTTTTTGTTTTATATTTTCATTTGCATTCCACCATTTAATTGACTTAGTTATTTTCTATTGCTTTATCATTGCCACATTTAATTAAATTTAACACTTGTGAATTTATTTGCATTTACTTAGAATTCTTCTTTTTCAAGTTTTATTGTTGTTTAGCACTTGTGAATTAATTTCAATTTTTCAATTATTGCTAACACTTTTGAATTTTGATTTAAATTAATTAATTTTCTTGAATTTTGTGATAAATTAATTTTGATTTAATTTTACTTAATTTGATTCAAGAATTAATTAAGCTTTACTTTGTTTTCAAGTAACAGTAATTTTCCCTGATATTGTGAATTTCACTTATAAATTTTGAATTTAATAATAAATTTTGTATTTAAAATTTTTATAAGTGTTTTTCTTTATCTTACACCAGTATAAATATATATAATTATGACTATATTTATGATAGGTAGAAACATAGAGTGGTAATTGATTTGCTTTCCTTCAATTTCTTGAAGTGACTTAGGACCAGGGAAGTACTTAGACTTCTGAAATCAGGGAAATACTTAGAGTTTGAAAGTTGTTGATGGAGTGATGCCCTTGATTAATTTAATTACTTAACAAGATTACCTCACACCTGTTTTGATGAACTTAGTCTGATTTTTCTGCAATACTGGTAAGTGTTAAGGGATCACTGTTGCCTTTAGTGTATTCAGTCGTTTAAACGTGTTTATGAGGGTTCAGGTGTTTGGCTTTTGTGAGGTAATAATTGATGAAAGGTAACCAGATACTTGGCACTTCGTAACAATATATATATATATATATATATATAATATATATATATATATATATATATGTGTGTGTGTGTGTGTGTGTGTGTGTGTGTGTATGTATATAGACTACAAATTAAAGAATTCTTCAGTTATCTGGACTAATAGAGCCAAGGGCAAGTCAGATAATGGCGAAATCCGGATAAGGGACTATTTGGCGAAATCCGGATAAGCGAAATCGGAATGGGACTATTTGGTGCCGCCCTTTTGGCGACGACTATTAGGCCCCTAACTGTTTTGGCACCAAGCTTCTTGGCGCTGAACTGTTTTGGCGCCAGTTTAGACTAACAAATGAAACGTTGCGTGCGTCTGTGTGTATGATGACAAACAAAACTATGTAATTACATTGTAAACTACTGTAGTAATTAGTATAATTAAATACGTGCTTTTCTTAACAACTACCTCACAACTATATTCAGAGCTTTAACAACGTGCTTTTCTTAACAACTACAATTAGCTTTGATAACAAATAAAACTATATAAAAATAAAATGCTTTAGTGCTACACAGAAAAACAGTCGTGTATTGGTGTGTGGTAAACATTAGGCAATTACTAAAAGCAAAGAGAATATTGTGGTCTATTTCAGGAGCAAAATGAAAATCAAGCTCCATGCTGCAAATTTTACAATTCATACTTGAGGTGGAAAATTCTACTCATAAATATAAATTGTTCTTCATGATATGGTTGATACACATGCCATGTATTCAGTATATACTTTCCAGAAACATTTATCAAAATATTTCTTTTTTATAATTTGAAATAACACTTCAAGCGATTCAGAAGATGAACCTATGGAAATAACTCTAGTATATATATTCTTTGACTCATATAATAACAGTGGTTATCTGTTCACTTTCTTTTCTTATCTCTTGAATGCAAACGATCTCATAGTGAAAAACAAGTTAATCAAATAATATCATCGCATGTAAAACCAGACCTCGCAAACGATTCGTGTCCAGTGCATCATTTACATCATGTTTTCTGTCACTCTGGACACTTTTCAGGAAAGTAGCTATGGTAACCATTATAGTAATATGTTAAAACTTTCACGCTAGGTATGTCGTCTCTTCAGAGCTTTGTTGTCGGTATAACTGCTGTGGAAAGCAATTAAAAGAATTCTGTTGCCTTTGGATAATAAGGAACAATTCAAATACTATTGTAGTCGTACCACTACTAGCAAGGTATCTCATTTCATGTGAATGCTCTTGGCAGAAAATCAAAGACTGGAATATATTCAGAAATTAAATATAGGACTTTTAGATAACAAAATCTTCTAAGAACAACACAACTGCTTAACATTAGTTCTCATGTTAGAACATCGTTATCAGTTGGAACGGCATTATTAAAATCAAATTGAGGTGAGCAGGTTCAAACGAAAGTAAGCGAATTACTCCAGGTGTGATATAGTTAACAAGGCCTTCTTTATAATTATGATGGTGCTAGATGACAAATGATTGGTTGTCTTATTTAATGAAATATGACAAGGGAGTTTTTTTTTACGAGTAAGCGTTTATGTTTGAAAGGCCGCAAAAAGATTTTCGTTGTGTATACATAAATGTATAAATATGCCTTGACTAAGGATGAGAAAAATATCGAATAAAATTGAAACGTATGAATTTTGATAAACAAAAGGTAGATACTAGTATATATGGTGTAATAATAATTTCTCATTTCCTTTTAGTATAAGAGGTGAACTGAGCAAATTGCATATTTACCATATCACACTGCAACATAGGAAAAGTCGATAGATAAAAGAGAAATCGTAAGAAAATAAATCCGGTGTGAAAGGGAATGGATATATATTTTGATGAGAAAATGTCGACGAAGGCAGTGTTGACGTAATCATCTTTATCTTCAGGCTCCATCACTGATACATGGAAAATTACCTGATCCTGCCGACATGGAAAAGGTGGAAGAGGCTCTCAATTGGCTAAACGACATCCTGAAGGAGTATCCCTGGACAGCTGGTAACACGATGACCGTGGCTGACTTCTGTTTGGCGGCCACGGTATCGACCATAAATGCCTGTGGTGCCGTAGATCTGCAGAAATACACCCGGATTGACAAGTGGCTGCAGAAATGCTCGAAGCAGATGGTAGGATACAATGACATCAATGTCCCGGGAGCCGAAGAATGTGGTGAATTGTACAAATCAAGATTAGAAGCTGTAAAGGCCAAGGAGAAATTAGATGATTAATTTCTCATGCTTTCTGTTTATCTTGACTATCATTATTAATCAGAAGATGGACCTTATTCCTATGGAACTAACTCACAGGGGCCATTGACTTGAAATTCAAGTTTCCAGAGCTTTCCAAGGAATAAAGTGTTGTAAAAATCCACAATTATATAGTAAATTTTATTACCATGTGAAAGAATAAAACAAAGGACTACTGCCCTCATGCTTTGTATTTTAACATAGACAATGATGAACAAAACCATTCAGCCATTCGAAAGATTTCGTTTTTATCTTTAACATAGTAATACAATTTAATATAGAATTGTATATTTTTACCATACAGTTGTTTCTCACGAGATTGCGAATTTCTTGGCAACATGGGGTTCATTAGAAAGAACAGGAGTTAAACGGGAATACAGAAACAGATCACTTATTACAAAAGAAAAATAAATTTACAAATTAACAGATAAATAGATAGAGATTAAGTAGATTATCAAAATGTAAGGAGAATTGTATTAGGGTAGCATTGCGTTGCATCTTCGCTAGAATTTCTGAGGTTTTAATTGCTCGACTTCCTCACGGGGGTATCAAGGACCTCTGGAAATGCGAAGTTCGATAACGAGGCATAAATACTGCACATCGGTGCTGTTGTTTAGCAAATTTGGTTGCTCTTAAAGTTCAAGACTCTGATTGCCAGTTTTGTGAGCCTGAGGAATCAAATATTCATGCGGTATATTTCTGCAAGAAAATTGCAAACGTCATAATATGGTTAAATGGAGTTTTGAAGCTATGTTGCAATTTTGTTCACTGCAATTTCATTAGAATGGTGTATTTTGATTTTCCAGAGTCATCGAAGAAACAAAGGAACAATGCAACTTTAATTTTGTCAAGTTATATTGTAAATACATGGTTGTTCAAAGACAAGAATGGGCCTGAACGCTTGATTATAAATAGAATAAAAGCTTCTATTACAAAAAACCAGAGATATCAAGGCCATTTTGAAAGAGAAATTGTTAAAGTATTTAACAAAGAATTTTTGTAACATTAAAAGCAATGTATTTCAGATGAAAATAAATGTAGTTCTGGATTTGTTGAAATGTTTTGTAAATAATTTATTGAATAAAAACTGAAAGAAAAAATAAAAGCTCAACACAATACAAATGTATAATAAAAACAATTGTAAATCTCCGTTTTGGAAATCAAGGTTAATAAATCTCATCAAAAGACAATTATTACAATTATCATTTTCACTACATAATTTCTATTACAATTGCCAAAATTTTAAAGTTCTGAAGAATACTGGAAATGATTTCGGAAGAAATTAAACTGCTTTAGTCTAAAGACAATATCTTCAACTGGAAACGACGCATTGTATTACTTTTTTCTTATTTAAGAATAGGAGGCTGTCATTGCAGTTCTGTGACTTGTTATACGGATACCATATATGAAAATAAAACACTAGTGCTAGAACTGTTTTCTTTTCTCTTTAACTTTACTTTATAGGCCATAGTAAATACTTTAAATATCAAAACAGTCACATACTGCGCAAAAACTGCCCAAACTCAATCGTAATGCTGAATAAAAGAAACATACTACAGTATCTGTCTGCCTATCTGTTTCAGCAGAAGTTTCTTACAGTTAAACCAGACGAAGTTTATATACACGTATATGCCGATTCATATATCTATCTTCATTAGACTTACTCTACAAGTGAAAGAATAGGGGCTTGATTTTCGCAAACGCAATCTGTTGACTGCTTGGTTTCTATATTGGTAGATTAGACACTGACTAGTCTCCTTATCACAAAACATTTTTGTTTAAATACAGTGATAACTCATTCTTGTTCCAAGAACGTATACATTTTCGTTTACCTAATTTATAGTCATAACTGTCTAATTTCATTTTAACATACCCATTGCTTTGTGATATTGATGTTTTTGAAGTGTTCATTCTTTTACATCCTGTTATCCTTCTCTCGGGTCACATCTCGAAGTGAATGATCCCAGGGTCCCAGTGATATGGTTATGTCCTGAAGTTCCAGACATCTCTCCATATAATTGACGTCCTATGTATAAATCGCAAATCTTAAGCTAAACTGCGTTCTCTTAGTGGCACAAAGTGAGGTCTTTCATGAAAAAATAAGGCGTGATCCGACCTCCAGCTTACTTGGAGCACTTACTGAAATCTACGGTGAAATAGAGCGTTGTTTCACCAACGAAATTTAAAATAAATATGCTACATTTTATTAAACTTTTTTTTTACTGGTTAATATGCTCATTATTTATTTAGCACATTTTCCTTCTAATAAATAAATCATGAATAGCCTATCTTTTAATTCCTGTATCTTTAACTTAACGCAAAACACCTTTTTCACACCTTTTTAGGCTCTAACATAGGGCTTTCCTGTCATCTCCCCCCAAAATAAGAACAACAACAAGAATAATAACAACACCAACATCAACAAAAATAAAGTAGTTTGTAGGCCTACTCCCCGAGTAAGCGAAAATCTGTCTCTAACCTACACTGTATTTGTCCTAGCTGCCGAAGGTACTTACAAGTGATGGCGTTTATCGGGAAAACCGGTCTGCTATCGCAGCAATTACTTCCTGCTAGCTAATTCCCTTGTTACCCGGCTCCAACAGCTACTAGACCAGCTTCCTCAGATGGCATGTCCGTATAAAAGACTTCAGGTTTGTATATTTATCGAAAAGCCAGAATACCTTAGTCATCTGTGATTTTGCCAGTCTTCTTTCTGCAAATACTCATCTATATGTCTCCACTAAAATTATATATCTTATGAACCTCCTCGTTGCTTGGTCTCGGTGTAGCCTCCACGAGAGTTGCATTAATTAAAAAAACAAGTCAACAATGACCCGAAGAAACAGTCGGGGTTTCTTCACAGACGCTATAGGTATAATCGAATCCACCGAAAATAGATCTATCTTTCGGTGGCCCGGGTATGATACTTTATGAGCCGCGGCCCATGCCAGGAACACGACTATGGCTAACTTTAATCTTAAATGAAATAAAGACTACTGAGGCTAGAGGGCTGCAATTTGCTATGCTTGATGATCGGAGAGTGGATGATCAACATACCAATTTGAAGCCCTCTGGCCTCAATAATTTTTTAAGATCTGAAGACGAACGGAAAAGTGCGGACAGAAAAAGTGCAGACGGACAGATAAGGCCGGCACAATAGTTTTCTTTTACAGAAAACTAAAACGTGGTATCTTTTACAATATATGTATTTCTTTTTTTTTTTTGCATTGCACGCAATATGTATGCAATTTGAGTTTCAATAAAATTGTAAATGAAAAGAAGCGAAGGCATATAGCGCAATGGAAAGTCGATTAATTAGTTGAATTCATTTACCCGCCATCTGAATCCATCGCAACTTAATGTGAGATGTCGGTTTCAGCTGGTACAATACACATGAATATCTCGGAGCAGGCAGCTTGGCACAACAATCAATTGTGCCTGAAAGTTCCTCACAATATGTACCTTGCAAACTAAGCTGGAAGCTCGTTATGGTCTCCTACACTGGAGGCCTGAACGTAATATGAATTACTGTATATCAGTGTCGAGTCATTCTGCCATTTCTCATTCCTCTGAGGTATTTGTTGAGACATCGGAATGGTGGAGGATTTTCTATAGGAATGACACCGACAGCAATATCAGGAAATGCAATAACAATTTTATTGATGATTTAGGAACGCCACCGGACAACCACACTGATAAAAATTTCGTTTATTATTAAAACACTACCGAGGAAGAAAATATCTACAGCAACGATTTTCGCTCGGGAATATCTAATTGAATGTAAGCTTCCAAACCCACCGTCATAAAGGAACAGGAAAATGGAGAGTCATCGGGAAGACGGAAACAAAAAGTGTGGAACTTTTCTAAGCATTTCGAATTCCACCATCTCTGATTCAATAGAGAATGTTCCATAGACGAAGTAATAGCCTTGAACATTTTATTTTCTAGAAACAAGACGGCTGAAATGCGGAAAATGATGATGAGAGAGGAAAAAAGATAGATAAGCCTCAGCTATTGTTCTAAGAAATTACAGAAAAAAAAAAATAAATTTTTCTTTCTAAGCATTACCCTCTAAACTTAAGCGCCTTAAATTGAGTAAAACATGTCCTTGTGTTTAAGTCTCTCTCTCTCTCTCTCTCTCTCTCTCTCTCTCTCTCTCTCTCTCTCTCTCATGCTGTAAATCATTGCAATAAATTCATCCATCTCATATGACATACGATGGTGACCGAGAGAAAGGGCTATTTCAGTTCCATTTCCGTCTATATTAGGCAAAAAAAAAAAAAGAATATATATATATATATATATATATATATATATATATAATATATATATATATATATATATATATATATATATATATGTCTGTTATGGAAAGCACGTTCTTTGGTAAAAAAAACACTCAGCTACATGGCAGAAAGAGAGAGAGAGAAGGATGGAGTACGGGAGCTTCTCGATGAATGAAGACAAATGTCCATTAGACTGAAGTAAATCGTTCGTAGACCGGAGGCGAGGGTATATATATTATATATATATAGATATATATATATATATATATATATATATATATATTATGTATATATAAATGTATATATATATATATATATATATATATATATATATATATATAATATATATATATAATATATATATATATATTATATAATATAAATATATATATATATATATATATATATATATATATATATATATATATATATATATATATATATACACACTCGCCTCCGGTCTACGAACGATTTACTTCAGTCTAATGGACATTTGTCTTCATTTATCGAGAAGCTCCCGTACTCCATCCTTCTCTCTCTCTCTCTCTCTCTCTCTCTCTCTCTCTCTCTCTCTCTCTCTCTGCCATGTAGCTGAGAGTGTTTTTATTACCAAAGAACGTGCTTTCCATAACAGACATTGGTTGTCGTTAGGCTTTTTGTACTCTTAAAAAATTATGCTTTTTTAATAAGGATATTCTGTTGTCATGTACGTCTAAAGAAAAAGACCAATTATTTTCCTTGGGAGTTACAAAAAATGGTTAGGGTATAAATTTACCCATAAAGAGGATGTTTATTAAATACCCATTGTATGATGGTGTTTCATTTTTCATCACTGTATTTTTCCAGCCCTCCTGCTTTTAGGCTTCCAGAGAGTGTAGTCCTGTCTCTTGGGGAATTATTCTTTCCTCCTCCTGTTTTCGGTAACTCCGCTAACTAGGCACTAATTTCATAAGATCAGCTCATTTGTTACAGAGCACAAAACACAAACCAAATTTCTAAATTATGGTTTATGCATTCCTTAGCTTCATAACAGCATTCAGGGTTAAACGGGGGGAGTAATACTAGTAAAAGAAATCAATAAAGATAAAATTTTACAGAAATATTAAAATAATGAAAGAATCTTGAAATGGAAATGTTAAGACAGTATATACCTTAGTAGCTGACTTGTACATGTATAGGTCAGATTAAATTGGAAGCAAGAGTTCTGTGTCCATTGACTGTTTAACACATTGATTGATGTTGTGATAAAAACATGTAAGAAAAAGTAACTGAAATTTGGTCATTGTGAGAGGTGCTACGGTTAATCTCATTTGAAAATTCAAATATGAGATGCGGTTATGAGCAGAAACTGACAAACTGTTTTTAAAAAATTTGAAAGTGAATATCCAGAAAGACAAATATCACACGAATGAAGCAGTGCACCCCATAGGGAAGTAGTGCCATCAATTGATTATTACTTTCATCCGCAACATCATTAAATTCTAACACTGCTGAAGCAATGCCATTCCCATACCATGTTTACTAATATTTTCATCGCAGGCACCAACTTCCATCCTTCCGAATAAACTGTAAAAAAGTCTGCTCAAAGGGGTTGACGCCAATGTTCTGGATACAACTTAATTTTACTCACTACTCATGATGACGAAGGCTTCATCAAGCAATGAGAAAGAGGGACGGTGTGACTGCTTTACAATATCGAATACAATATAGATTTTTGGCCAAAGGTCAAGCGCTAGGACCTAAGAGGTCAATTAGCGCTGAAAACAAAGGAAACTGACAGTAAACAGGTTTGAGAGGTGCAACAGGAGGAAAACCTCGCAGTTGCATCGTTCAAATATTGTGAGAGGATAGATCTCATGCGGTGCACTGTAGGCATTACTTAAGGTTCTCTGCTGCGTCCCTTCGGCCCATACCTGCATCCACTTTCATTCCTTTTTACTGTACTTCATTTCATATTCTTCTCCTCTCTATTCTTGTGCAAAAGAACTTGCACCCCGGCCCAACAAGGGTCGTAACAGCCAAAAATCTATATTGTATTCTATATTGTAAAGCAGTCACACCGTCCCTGTTTCTCATTGCTTGATGAAGCTCTCATCATTATGAGTAGTGAGTAAAATTAAGTTGTATCCAGAACATTGGCGTCAACCCCTTTGAGCAGACTTTTTTACAGTTTATCGGAAGGATGGAAGTTTGGTGCCTGCGATGAAAATATTAGTAAACATGGTATGGGAATGGCATTTGCTTCAGCAGTGTTAGAATTTAATGATGTTGCGGATGAAAGTAATAATCAATTACACACAAATAGAGGGCCAAAGTAGGAGAGGGAACCGACCTTCTGAGACCTTCCAAAATAAAAGAGTTAAATGATGCAATTGTCAATATAAGTGATACTGACTGCTATGAAAACGTTAAAGTTGACTTGTAGTTGAAAATATCGATAATGAGATGTACATAGGCAGAAAGCTTATACCTCAAGTCATTTGTGAAGTGGATAATCAAAGTAGATGGTTTATTTTGTTTAACAAGAGACATAATTAGTCTGGTCTTACTTATATTTGATGGTGCACTTCGTATTTTGTCTTTAAGGGAAATAACATACTGATGGATTTCCCTGGGCCAGCTAGTTCTTATTTTCTTGTCAATCCCTATTAGTTTTCTGTCCGCCTTCAGATATCCAAAACTACTGAGGCTAGAGGGCTGCAAATTGGCATGATGATCATTCACCCTCCAATCATTAAACATACCAAATTGCATCCCTCTAATCTCAGTAGTTTTGATTTGATTCAAGTTAAAGTTAGCCATAATCGTACCCATGGCAAAGCTATAGGATAGGCCGCTATTGGGCCGTGGCTGAAAGCTTCATACAGAAAATTCAATTGAAACAAAGAAACTTGAAACTTCGGAGCATTTTAAATTTTTTTTATATACTTTGTCTACCTGCGTTATCAGCATTGCCTGAAAAAGTCAGTTAGGGATCTCCTCTCTAATGTGGTATTTTCTCCTTTGCATAAAATGCCACATTGACACACACACACTTTCCACGCTTAATACTCTTCCAAAGATTCTCCTTTCAGTGACGTTGATACCCTATTGTGCTGAGTCGGAAGCGCCTTTACATTTTTGTGTAATCATGAAAATACTGTTCACATTCAGAAAGTCTGCTCTTTCAGTTTCCTCTGCAGGTTTTTAAAATATGCAAATCTGAAGCAGAACCTGCGTGTGTGTATATGAGAGAGAGAGAGAGAGAGAGAGAGAGAGTCTAAGATATTTCATAAACTGTGCCTCAGCGTCCTTTCAAGTTTTCTGTAAAAGAAAACTATTGAGATGGCTGTGACTGCCGGTCCGCACTTTTTCTGTCCGAGCTCTTTCTGCCCACAATTTTTCCGTCCGCACTTTTTCAGTCCGCCCTCATACCATAAAAAACTATTGAGGCCAGAGGGCTGCAAATTGGTATGTTGCACATCCACCCTTCAATCATCAAACATAACAAACTCCAGCCCTCTAACCTCAGTAGATTTGATTTTATTTCAGGTTAAAGTTAGCCATGATCGTGAGTCTGGCAACGCCATAGGACAGGTTACCGGTCCGTGACTGAAAATTTAAAGGGCCGCGGCTCATACAGTATTATACGCTGTACAGAAGACTCCATCGTGCCGAAGTTTATACTGGTTTATGATACAGTTAACAAATAAACTTAGACATTTGTTAAAATACTCGCACTGTACAATGAATCACGTTGATCCTTCCGACGCTCGGATTCCTTCCTGAAATGCACCTCCGGAGAGTGATCCAGAAATCCAGGCCATTAGCTCAAAGCAATAAAAGGAATGTGCGCTGTGAACGGCCGAGAGCGGTGAAATTGAACTCGTCCGCAGTGAGTTTGAACTTTTATGCTGAGATGCAGAGGGAAGGATTGCCGGAACTTTATGCCAAATACAGCCGTAAAGTTAATTTGCCTCCGCTTTCACACTGAGGCCTTCGCTGAAAAATCGCCTTTATTGATGTTAAAAGGATCATAAACCTTACGTTCTGGGTCTTCTTTATGCTCTTCAAATTTTAGTCGGGCGAATGGCCACTGATATACTTTCTCTCTCTCCCTCCACCAATCCCCCATCCATCTCTCTCTCTCTCTCTCTCTCTCTCTCTCTCTCTCTCGACCCTCCACCAATCCCCCATCCATCTCTCTCTCTCTCTCTCTCTCTCTCTGGAAGTGTTCCTTTATCCTTTTTATCCTCTGTCTTTCTCTCCCTACATCAAGTTGCTTTTAACGCTAGCGAGTATGCAGTTATATTTATCCCCGATGCTATTCAGTTTTTCATCAAAAATGAACATGCAAGGATGGATGAATTATGAAATTTAGGGTCATTCAGCGCCAAAAAAAAAACCATACATAGGAAGTATTGTTACATGCAATCAGTTTCATGCGCTGACGTCAAGTTCTCGTGAATATTGATGTACAAAGATCATCCTCGAATACTTGGCCGTGGGTGAGTATCATCTTGAGATCTTCCTGGCTCTGAACTTTAGGAACCCAGAATTATTAGGATGCAGAACTAAAGTTATGTGGAAAGCATGTGGTCATTTTTTTTACATATCATATATATATATATATATATATAATATATATATATATATAATATGTATATATAATATATATATATATATATATATATATATATCGAGCTACATATCATATATATATATATATATATATATAATATATATATATATATATATATATATATATATATTATAATATATATATATATATATATATATTATATATATATATATATATCTAATATCGAGCTACAAATATCCTTTAATATCTAATTCGCTCTACCTCGGAATTAATATATTTTCATATATGCTTAACCGAAGGGGAATTCTTAGGCGACAATAGAATTGCCGGCCGACGGGCACGAACCATCGACATCTTTGTCGCCTAAGAATTCCCCTTCGGTTAAGCATATATGAAAATATATTAATTCCGAGGTAGAGCGAATTAGATATTAAAGGACATTTGTAGCTCGATATATGTATATGAATCACGGGTAATGTGATATGACTTATGTATATATATATATATATATATATATATATATATATATATATATATATATATATATATATATATATATATATATATATATGTATGTATGTAGTGTATACACACACATATATATATGCATATATATGTATATATATCACATATATGTATATATATATATATATATATATATATATATATATATATATATATGTTTGTGTGTGTGTGTGTGTGTGTGTGTGTGTGTGTGTGTGTGTGTGTGTGTGAGTGCATGATGAACAAGGACCTAAATCAGTCTCCGCAGCCTTAAATCCGAATACTACAGTGCCATTTGTATGAAGGAGAGCGACTAGTCGCTGGAGAAATTCACCGGCTTACCTTGTTGAATAAATATGCATATCCTCCGTATCTGCTACAGCGAACACTAAGTACTAACGCACACCCATGTCCGAGGAATTCCAATGCACTGAAAACCTCTAAACGTCCCGCTGTTACCAGATGTTTTAGTGGAAGGCGTTTTTTATTTTCGTAGAATTGAACGGAAATGTAATCGGTTTGAAATACTGGTATTCCTTTAGGTGGTAGTATTCTAATTTGCATAATTAACAAAGTGAGATTTACATTTGGCCTAATTTCATCAGAGCATTTTCGTATCCTTCGATGAATGATTCCGGTCGTTCTTAACAGAGTGATAATTCTCCCGGCTAATAATAATGCTTCATTTCTTGAATATGAGTACGAACGCGTAAGTGTGCAGGATAAAATCATACTAATTCTCTTGCTCGAGTTTTGACATGACCGCCACATATGTAAATGGTAACGGTTGAAACAGTAAAATGTTATGAGTTTTATCACATCACCGTGATTCATGGCTACGCATTAAGCTACAAATGTCTTTTATTATCTAATTCGCTCTACATCGAAATTACTATATTTTCATATACCTGAGCGCGAAAGGGATTTGAAGGTGAAAGGCGGCGTAAACTGATACCTCTCGTGATAGCCTTGTGGGTAAAAGAGCTTCATAGTACGTTCTGAATTCTTGGTTCCTTGGTTCGAGCCCATGAGCCGACGAATTTCTTATCAACTAAAAAATTCAGCTTCGGTTATTATATTTGAAAATATGTTAATTCCGAGGAAGAGCGAATTAGATATGAAACTAAATTTGTAGCTTAATGCGTTTCAAATGTTTTATGTTATATGTTATCGCATAAATATCTGCTTATCTGTTTATCAAGAAATCGTCGAGACGAGACCAGTTGTGAGTAACCAGACTTGTGACTGAAATTTTGGTTGAAGATTCATGATCAATGGAAAATTTACCTTGAGTTAACAACGAAGTAGCTGTCATCATGCTTTGATTACTGCCTGGATTTAATGGTCATGAGAACGGAATGAAAAGGCTCTCGGGTCAAACCTCCGCTCAAAAGGAGATGGTAACATGAGCTATCATCTGACCCCATCTCTGCAAATACATCTGTGAAGGGTACAGTGACATTGGAAGTTTAACACCTGTACTTGTTACAAGAATCTGAAACACTGACATATTTGAACTTGTTACAAGAATACGAGGCTTTATTTGAACTGTCCGCATACTTAAAAAATAACACACAGACACACTAGAATAACTTTTTGCATCTCTTTTCCATATGTCCTTTTAATTTTCTTTACAAAAAAAACTATCGAGATGATTGTTTGCTTGTCCATCCGCACTTTTTCTGTCCGCCCTTAGATCTCAAATACTATTGAAGCTAGAGGGCTGCAAATTTGTATGATGATCATCCACCCTCCAATCATAAAACCTACCAAATTACAAGCATATAACCTCGGTAGTTTTGATTTTATTTAAAGTTAAAGTTAGTCACGATCGTGTGTCTGGCAACGATGTAGGACAGGCCACCACCAGGCCGTAGCTGAAAGTTGTATAGTCCATGGCTCATACAGCATTAAACGCTGTACATGAGACTTGATTGAGCCGAAGAAACTTGGGCGCATTTTTAACTTGTTTTTAATATTGCTGGTAATCTTTGCACATTTTCAGCTTTGATGAACCATGTCTCAAAATTTTACATACATCTCTTTCAGTTAACAGGTTTGTATCAGAAATACTTAAGAAACATTTCTGTTAAGAATTTCCATTATAACCATAATGACTCAAGTATAAATATACAAAGTTTCCATAAAAAATACGTATTTCTAGAGCACACTAAAGGGGCGAAGCAAAATTCAGTCTAACAGACAAGCAGACACAGACATACACTCACACACATGTAAAGACACACCAACCGTTTCGTCTGAAGCGAAAAAGTCATATAAAAACGCCAGGTCTTTTTGATGAGAAAAGAATCCACAGCGTTTTATTCAGCTATCGCAATCAGGTTTTTTCCTTCCCGCCTTTTTTATCGCTTGAGAGACGATAGATCTTTAAAGGTTCAAAATTTCATTTTTATTTTATCTATATTTCATGGTTGGTCTTTGTTATTTCAACTGTTAATGGATATTGCATAGTCTTTATTTATCAAATTACGTTTGCTTTGATTGATTACCTGTCGTTTATAATTATACAATTTTTTTATAATATAAAACTTTTTTCTGTAAATCAGAGACGCAATCATCGGCGTAGGACTGTCTCATTCTTGCAATGAATATATGAGCGCAAAGTTAAATTTTATGGGTATATTTCCAGTTACAAAACCATTTCGTAGGCGACTTTGTTATCAGAGTTCAACTTTTGTCTGAAAACGTTACATTGGACAGGACTAATCCTTCTGTGCGTGACTGCAAAAATAATTTTTATCTGAATCATAACTATTCTTGGTAAACATACGAACAAAATATGTGCGTATATACATACGTCAGCAATGATATATTCCAATGACCTAAGCTATAGATTAAGCATCTGGTAGATAGTTGGCCATTGTGGCTCACGACATGGGACTACTAACTTTCCAATGGATTTGCTTAGCACCGGACTTTTCAAAACACTTCGGAGTATCTTCCAAAGGTAAAATAAATTCAATTATAAAGACGTATATACAGCATACAGACGCGTACATGCGCATATATATATATATATATATATATATATATATATATATATATATATATGTGTGTGTGTGTGTGTGTGTGTGTGTGTGAGTGTGTGTGTGCGTATGTAGATATATATTATGTATATATATATATATATATATATATATATATATATATATATAATATATATATATATATATATATATATAGATTAAATCAGCGAAGCTGTCTTAACTTTTCAACGTTTGCATAAATCCTTTTCTGCCGTCAGTTTAAAGTTTACGTGAAAAACGTATTCCATTATCTTTCTGAATCTGTAATTGGACGTCACAAAGAACTTCCCAAGGGCCAGAATATTCCAACTTGTTTCGACCGACAAAACCTGTTTCGTAATCCCATTACCTCAAGTTTCCTTAGTTAGAGAATAAAGATGTACGAATTACCAGTTAAGCTCCTTCAGATCCGACAAAAGTTTGGATGACTCAAAAAGGCGAAGGACCCAAGAACTTGAAGCTCAAGATTTTTCCTTTTCCGGTCTTTGCCTTCGGATACTTCGCTTGTAATGAAATCATTTGGTGCGCTGTTTCTCCTCCTCGCTCTCTCCTCTCTCCTCTCCTCTCTCTCTCTCTCTCTCTCGCTATACTTGGTTTTATATTGTTCAGGAATTCGCGGCTTTTGTTTTATCTTTTCTCAAGGTTCGCTTAGCCATTTCGGCTTCTCAGAATTGGAGCGTCAGGTAAAAAAATGAGAATTAACTAGTAAATCAATGAAGTAAAAGGTGACGTAAACACGAACATTTCATTTATTTTGTCAATGTTTTCATGCCTGTCACGAGGTAAGGCTTTGATTTTGAGTTGTAAACCTCTCTAGGGTGACAGAGCCCGCATGCAGATATTGCTTGGGTCTGTCCAGTGGTTCGGATTTCTATAGTATCTGTAATATCTAAATAAAATAAACTAACATTCACTTTTATATATATTATATATATATATATATATATATATAATATATATATATTATATATATATTATAATATATATATATATATCAGCAAACAGGAGTCCAAAGCAAACGGCAGTCAGCAGTACAATTAGGAATTTATCATGACAAAAAATAAAAAATAAATTATCAATTCAAATTACAGGCTAAATCAAAAGCAGTAATTACAGTCTTAAAAACGATGCAAAAGAAGAAAAACTAATAAATAACCTGAGACCATAAAGTCGCGAATGCCGAAAACACATTGGCCAAGTGCAAAGGATACATGTGTGTGTGCGTGTGTGTGTCTGTGTGCATGTCTAAGTAAATAAAACAAAAATGATACCAGAATACATATCACAACACGTACAGAACTGGGCTAAAGAATGAAGTAATGATAAAACATAACTTATGTGGATAAACGTAAAAACAAAGTGAAGGTAAGTAAAACCAGCGGAATGACTCGTCAAAGTCCTTGGGATACAAACAGGTACTAATTACTGTTCAGAACAAAACTTAATTGATATCCTGTTATCAATATTGGAATTTAAGCAACGTTTTCTCCCGACGAGGCGTCTCTGTCTCTTGAAACATTTAATTCAGTAATGAAAATCACTATGCGTAACGAAGTTGACATTAAAATCTCTAGTTAATGTTATATTAGCTTTCATTGGCGTCTCCCGGTTACTTTGCATTATTAAGTGAGGAAGTTGGTACTTTTTAATCACCGTTGCAGTGAGTGAAAGAAAATAAAAATCTGAACTAAACAAGTCATTAAGTAATTAACGATAAACTTATTCACTGCAGAATTTAAAACCCGAACTAGTACAATTAAAGAATACCTTTATTCACTGTATGTTCTATTAAAAACCTAAAAGGGATGATTATTCTCTCATGTTCAACGGCCTCATGAGCCTGGGACAAACCAACAAAATGGAAATTTGCATTATCGCCATCATAAAGTTGCACTTGGATAAAAGGTCTCAGACGTTCTCATGAGAACTGAGTAATAAGAGAAAATAAAAGAGAGGGTCTGATTGGTTAAAGCAGAAAAACTATGTTATATATATATATATTATAATAATATATTATATATATATATATATATATATATATATACATATATGTACATACAGATACATAGCGATATATATGTATATGTATGTATATGTACATATACGCACACACACAAACGCGCACAAACAATTATATTGGTATATTTATGTGTCTCTGTGTTTATGAGATATGTTCACACAAACTTAATTACACAAACTTGTCCATGTAATTTTCGTGTATATATTTTCCAAATCATGCTGTAGTAGACCTTAAGAAAACAGAATATTTAGTTCAAAATTTCATTTGATTTGCCTGAATACAAATATTTTTTTCTGAAATATATGCAGTTCTTTACAGGTTTGTGTGGAAATAACAGAAAATTTCTCAGCAACTTCCAAATTAGGAGAGATGAGAAAGTATTTTTACAGACTTACGAAAATCGTTGCCAACAAAAGTCACAGGAAATGTACAAAAACTTAAATAAGAAATGCTTAAATTTGGGGGGAAGGCGGTTTAAGTGAAGATACAATTCAATCCTTTTTCATTTTTTTCTTTGCTGTCCAACTGATTTATTTCTAAGCACAATAGGGTTCAGTCTGTCTTACCTTAAAGAATGTCTTTCTTTTGAAATTATTTACACTATTTCTGAAAACCTAATAATATGTCAGTCAACTAAATTTCTAATGAATTCTGATTTTACCCATAAAAACTCCTTCATGGTAACCACTCTTAAAATCATTTAAGCATTTTTCCCCCATTTACACCAGGCAACAAATCGTTAGAGTGTAAATGAAGAAACACAAGACCTTGCAACTGTTGCTTCTCATCGAATAAGTGTTACAAGCGTGGGAACTTATATCTGTTTCTAAGTAATATTTTTCAAGCGATGACGATCCGGTTATAGCATCGTGATAAACATTTCACTTGCCTCATGACATGTAAGAAAGTAACATTCAGTGGTTGGGTTATGTTACTGGTCGATTTCTAAAGAAGTTGGAGGGCAGACTGGTTCCTTTTTTATTCCTGCATTTTTAAATCATTAACAAATCTTGCATTTGTCCCTTGTGCAAGACATATGTTCTTCTCAGCCTTTCGTAGAGGTGTCCTGTTTAATTTTATCAGTTACTACCCGGTTACATTATTTTCTACACTCTTTAAAGAATTCAAAGCTTTTCTCAGCTCTCACTTTCTTTAATTCAATCCAAACCACTTTTTTGTAGGTCGCCTTCGGTTAGACACTTCTTCCATCAACGGTTTTGCAGATGATTCGACTCACTGTACTTTACCTTTGTTCCTGCTTCTGTAGTTTACATCTATTCTCCAATTTCTCTTTTTTTTTATCTATCAGTTTTTACGTGATAACCATAACCGAATGGTAACCCTTGACTCCGTAATTCAGCCAAATCCAGTACCTCCGACATACTGCTGGATCTTCAATGTCCCTGAAATACAAACACCACTGACATTGATTTCCTCTCTTCCATTCAACTTTTCGCTGCTTTATGCTAATAGTTTTGTTTGTTCAGGTTGCTTCAAACTTCTCCTGGAAAGTTTCCATTGTTCAAATCGCTAAATATGCTTCTCAAACCATAGATGTTTTGTTCAACTTTCATAAATTCTTTCCTTCAGCGATGATTATTGTCCTGTTGTGTCCCTGTTTGGAATATCCTTCTCAGTTTTGGGATGGGTCATCTTTTATTTCTTTTCTCTATAACATTGCATATTTTTTCGCATATATATCACGCAAAGTTTCCTCTCAATCCCCTTTCTCTACGTATTGCAGTATGTGGGCTAATGTTCCTTCGAGATCTATTGAAACCTAGGATAGCACTGCCCCTTTAGCTGTGTAGACCTTCGCCAGTTAAACGTTTGAGATGACCTTCCAGATTTCGTTTTTGCGACTGCATAAGACCTTCCTTTCCTCAAGAGGCGGGAATTTTTCCTTCCGGTGTGAATTAGATTAGTGCATTGGGTGAGCTGTTCCATCGGTCTTTCCATCTAAATCCCGTGCTCGCCTACCGATTCGGTAGTCCCGAGTTCGATTCCCCGCTCTGCCAACGTGGAGTCAGAGAAATTTGTTTCTGGTGATTAGAAATTAATTTATCGAAATAATGTGGTTCGGATCCCTCAGTAAGCTGTAGGTCCCGTTGCTAGGTAACCAATTGGTTCGTAGCCACGTAAAAATATTTAATCCTTTCCATCTAAATGCCTGAATAGTTGGAAGAATGTTGATACCTTTATCATTATGATTGCACAAATACAACTAACATCTGGTTCATTTTGAATATTCATCAACACGCATTCAAAACCGGTATCTAAATAGTTCACCCAAACCAAAACTTTAAAGTCACGGTGACTTTCTGCCATCACCGAAAATCGGGACTGTAAACTCTGACAATAGGAGCACAAGACCAACTGATAACATCGAGCTTTGTGAACGGACCTCCTACCTCTATTACAACGATTAAATCGATAAAAGTGCGTCACTTAGACCAGTCATTGTTCGTGATTGACGGGGAGGGGAGGGGAGGGGGAAAGGAGGAGGGTCAAGAGCTTTGCTCTTATTGTACTGTCAGCTGATACCAGTCAGTAGTCGTTCTCTCTGAAGCTGACGATCAGCGAGGAAGCCTCTCAAAGACGTTTTGCTTATTCACTCGGGATCTTTTAGGCTAAACGGAAAGGTTGGTGGAACCGAGTTATTTATAGTTTCCTGATACGAAAATTCGTGTACTTTATTTTTTTTAAAGTGTATTATACCTTTAGTGATTTCCAATAAAAAGAGCTACGGAGGGCTCCTTTGTGGGCTACATGAATGCAATATTCTTTTTTAAGTAGGGTTTTAGCAGTTTTTAATATTTTACCTTCTAAAAACAGAAATATTTTCAAGGATTCGTATTTTTTTATCAACTGCATCATATTCCCTCTATTGCGTTCATAGTTACTTGTAGTAACAATGTTACAAAAAAGCTGTCTAGATAGATAGAAACGTAAACACTATCATAAGCTTACGTTTGTATATCAAACATCTTTCATCTCTCGAAAAGCTAAGTAACTTACAGTATCTCTCTCTCTCTCTCTCTCTCTCTCTCTCTCTCTCTCTCTCTCTCTCTCTCTCTCTCTCTCTTTGAATAGTAATTCACATTCTTGGTATGAGCTTATACAAGTCAATTTTGTGTAATGACAGTGACGATTTTCTCACAACACGGAATAGAAATGAATTATTTACCAATATCAAAATCTATTTCGATGCAAAAATGAGATGTTCAAAATAATTAAATATCTCTAAGATAAATGATTTGATAAGAGCAAAAGTGGTTTGATGCAGATCAGATCCAACTTCATCGTTTCATATGAATGTGATAAGGATTATTTGGTGTAAATAATCTTCGTCAAAATCCTTGTAACCAAACTGCCGCAATTTTCTTTACAGAACACTAAAAATGAATAATACCAATTGACTGGAGTGTAGGCAAGGAAAATGAAGCTTTGCGTTTAGAAAAACTATGAAAATAATGAAGTTTCTAATTCTCCTTAAAAACATATCAGAACGACTAACTGCCTCATAACATCTTCATAAGACGAATTCAGATTTTAGAATCAAGTTTGCATATCAAAATGTAATAATGAACATAGTAATCTTAATCCCTATAGGGCTATTTAGTCATAGCCACTCTGCATTACAACTTAGCTGGATGAAATACACTAGTTTTACGCTAGTTTAACATACTATTTACACTGAACTAAAGAAACTAGGCATTAGAGGACAAATAAATTCTAATAACATTTGAGATCATTATTCAAGAATGTATTGAGACTATCAATCATCAAGGAAGATACCATACCAGCTTGTCCTTTAATTTATGCTCCGCGTAGGAGGAGTAGAGCTGTCAGTGCGCCTCATGCGAATGATTTAAGGTTCATTGCAGCGTCCCTTCGGCCCCTAGCTGCAACCCCTTTCGTTCCTTTTACTCTGCCTCCATTCATATTCTCTTTCTTCACTCTTGCTATCTACCCTCTCCTAACACCTTTCAAATCTTTCACTGTCTGTTTCCGTTTCTGCGCTGATTGACTTCATAGGCCCTAGCGCTTGGCATTTGGGTTTACTTCTATGTCTCATTCTATTTAGTTCACACTAGCTGTTTATACACTTTGGTACTCTCCCCGTGGCAACAGACTAGAACTAATATCAAATGCTATAATACTCGTCCTCCGTGAACTCACTCACCATCAGAAGTTACCGAGACTCCAAAGCATCAAGGTTATCTTATCTCAGCATTGTAGTGATAAGTCTTCATGTGAGCGTTGCTGACAGGAGGTGGAACCTACTTTTCCTTCCTTTTCACTCTTTCCTTCATTTTATAATCATGCTTTCTTTCAGTGAGTGTGACAGCACACAATACACAAAAACATATGCACACACGCACACACACGCACGCACACACACACACACACACACACACACACACACACATATATATATATATATATATATATATATATATATATATTATATATATATATATATACGTAATGTAAAGAGTATCGCATCTATATTTCAGCAGCAGCACGATCAAAATGCCAGTAGATCTGTACTACCACAAGATATCGCCTCCATGCAGATCCGTCCACCTGACGGCGAAGGCCGTGGGACTTTCCTTGAACCTCAAAGAGCTGGACGTCCTCAAAGGGGAACAAATGAAACCCGAATTTTTGGCCATTAATCCCCAGCACACAATTCCCGCGCTAGTAGATGGCCATATCAAGCTTTGGGAGAGGTAAGCCAACAAAATTTGGGAGGAATTTACTTTTAACTACTTATTAATCTATTTGTTTACTCCATTATTTTTCATGGTGGTTAATTCTAATGAAAATAAGAAAAATGAACTTGATCATTTTACAAAATCTTCCTTCAGCATTAAACAATCAATGTCATCTTTTGCTAAGTAAACCCAGTCATCATGGAAACGTATCTCGTAGAAAACTAAGGAGCACATAAAATTACTGTAGTAAGATCATGTGAAACGTTCGTATAAGTAAAAAGGCAACGCGATAAAAATGCATGCACAATATATATATATATATATATATATATATATATATATATATATATATATATATATATATATATATATATATATATATAGAGAGAGAGAGAGAGAGATTACAGTCAGTGAACTCTCAAAACTGCCATTCAATTTCTGATAATTCTGAAAAATTCACTTTACTGGTATGCACACGTGTTTGTGTGCGGTGTGTGTTTCTGAGTGGGTGGGTGGGTGAGAGAGATGAGACAGAGCCAAATTTCTTCCCGTAATTTCTTACAACGCCATTGCATTGCAGCCGTGCCATCTGCAGTTACATAGCCAGCCAATACGGAAAAGACGACTCCCTTTACCCAACGAATCCAAAGGCCAGATGTATTGTAGACCAAAGACTTTATTTCGACATGGGGACGCTTCAACAACGGTGGTATAATCTATATGTAAGTAATTTGGAACTGAAATCCTGATTAACTTTTCGATTTCTACAATGTTATCTTTCATGCTTCATTAAGCCATTGTTAAGAAATTTCAGTTTCGTGAAAACAAATAGTTAAAAAAAAAAATTTTTTTTAAATATCCACAATTATATATACATTTCTATGTAAAAATATAGAACAAAGACCTTCGAACACCTTGAACGGTGTTCCTCGTCAGTGTAACGTTAAAATGTCATTTTAACGTTACACTGATGAGGACGAGTCTTTGTTCTATATTTTTACGTAAAAATATATTTCTATATATAATTGTGAATATTTTTTAACATTAAGCCATTATTACAGGCCCGTACCGAGGGTGGGTCGGGCAGGGGGTTAGGGGGCGTACGAACCCCCAATATTTCTGGAAGTCCATATTTTCTGTGACTATCCTTTTCATTGAACTGTACTTACAAAGTAATAAATAATTATTGTTTTTTTTTTTTTTTTTTGTTAAGTCAAAGTATATAACATAACAAATAAAGTAATATGCATGTTATTGTTAACATAATAAATGAATCAATCAATAAAACTGAAGAAATATGATTGAAATTCAGTGCAAACTTACATTATAAGCAAAATTCTCTTAACCAAAGTCAGTACTTTGAATAACATCTGATCGGGTAGAAGGGCATAGACCGCATAGGTACCCAATTTTTCTTCTGAATACAACTAAAATAAAATTTTCCAGTATTTCATCTTCTATATACCTATATATGCAATGAAATTTATAGAAGAAAAGGTCCAGTTTTGGGAAAAACGAACCCCCCCCTTAAAAAAAAAAATCTAGGTAGGGGCCTGCATTACTAAAGGCATAGGTAACATAGCGGTCTGCGATAGGAGTTTGACAAAAATCAAAATCCACGCTGCTAATTTCGAAACTCATCGAAGTTATATGATATGGTTGATGTCCATAATGCGCATGATATTATATATATTTTTGAGAAATATCTGTTGAAAAATTTATTATTTATATTTTGAAGTAAAAATTGAAGCGATTTAGACGCCAACACTTCGTTTTAGCAATGGAAACTCATGTATGCAAGAACTCTCTGCGACTTTTATAATAACAGCATTTATCTGTTCATTTTCTTTTCTTATCTCTTGAATGCAAAAGATCTGATATTGAATAGCAAGTCAATCAAATAATGACATCATCACCTGTGAGACCACATCTTGTAAACGATTAGCGTCTAACGTATTATTTACATAACGTTGTCGTTACTCAGGATATTTTTTTTTATAAAAACATCTATGGAAACTTTAATAGCAATAAGTTAAAAACCTTCTTACTAGTTTTGCCCAATCTTCAGTTCTCTCTTGCCGGTAACTGCATACATGAGTTTATGCATCATTATAGAAGGCAATTACTTTTGTGGGACTGGATGATAAAGAATACAAATCGGTATTAGAAATCAAATAGAGGTGTTTGGAATAATATGAAAAACGGAGTACTCAAGGTGACTTGGTCAACATGGCCTTCTTTATAATTATGTCTGACACTGGTTGACTAGTTTTCCCATGTAGGGAAATAGGAAAATGGAGTTATTCTTTGATATTAAGGGTTTATGTTTGAAAGCTTTCTAAAAGGTTTTCGTCTACTTCTAGAGCACGCATGAATAGTATAGGCAAGATTTGTTGCAATATAAATTGATGCCTTGACAATGGCTGAAAAAATATCTAGAGACAGAAATGACCTTTGACAGTGAAATGGTAGTTAGTATGGTCTAATAATCATTTCTTGTTTCCTTTTAGTATTAGAGGTGGACTATGCAAATGGCGTATTTCCAGTATTTAACTGCAACGAGGCAAAAGGTTGATAAATAAAGGAAAATTGATGAGGATATGAATTGATGTCCGGTTTGGAAAATAATGTATTTGTATTTTGATGAGAAAATGTTGACGAAGGCAGTGTTGACGTAATCATCTTTCCCTTCAGGCTCCAGTACTGTTCCAAGGAAAAGAACCTGATCCCGCCAACTTGGAAAAGGTGGAAGAGGCTCTCAAATGGCTAAACGACATCCTGAAGGAGTATCCCTGGACAGCTGGTAACAAAATGACCGTGGCTGACTTCTGTTTGGTGGCCACAGTATCCACCATGAATGCCAGTGGTGTCATAGATCTGCAGAAATACACCCGGATTGACAAGTGGCTGCAGAAATGCGCGAAGCAGATGGTAGGATACAACGACGTCAATCTCCCTGGAGCCGAAGCTTTTGGCGAATTTTACAAATCAAAAATAGAAGCTTTAAAAGACGATGAGAAATCAGATGACTAATTTCTCACGCCAACTGTTATCCCAAAGATCAATAAAATACAAATATGTACTAAAAGCAATTGTAACAACCCTTCCGGTATCTCCATTTGGAAAACCAAGGCTACTAAATCTCGTCATCGTTAACAAAAGTTAAAAAGGAGCATTATACATTATTACTATAATTTTCTCATTAGAATTACTTACCATAGTTGTGAAATTTTTAAAATTCTAATGAATAAAATGACTTCATGCTTATTTAGGAAACGTAACTCTTATTGCAGCGTTACGTTGACTTTACTGATAGTATTTAAGAAAATCAATCGTTTGTATTTTAACGTGTCTAATTTTTTATTTGCATGATAGTCCACTATAATTATTATAAATGTTAAAACAAACGTTTTACACTGTCAAATAGACCAAGTTGCCTCAAAGCATTCGCTATGCAGAATAAAACCAAAATACTATATTATCTCTCTCTCTCAGGTGAGGTTTCTCGTAGCTCAACCATTCTGAGTTTATACGCATTTATATAGTATATGCTTGTTTCATTACTATGCATTTCCTTTACTATGGCGGTAAATATACACACACACACATATAGTATATATATATATATATTATAATATATAATATATATATATATATATATAATATAATATATATATATATATATATATATATATATATATATATATATATATATATATATATATATATATATATATATAGCGCGTGTGTGTGTGTTTGCGTGTGTGCATCTACGGACATAATACAGGAAATGTATAGTAATGAAACATGTATAAACTGTATAAATGTGTATAAACTTTGATATATATATATATATATATATATATATATATATATATATATATATATACATATATATTGCTTTAATGTTGTTATTAAGACCACCATGTCTGATGCTATTAATAATACCATGATATTGATGACTTTGCCCGTACAGCATCGGATATGAATCTGTTTGGCAACGTGCAGAAAATCTCAAATGTCTATTAATAAAGCAAGGAAATGTGTTGATGAGGATAGCTTTAAATATTCTTCATCTAGAGCAGTCTGATCAGGTTCACCAGAGGCAGAAAATCAGAAGAAGTCGAAGTTATTTAAATTAATATATTTTTGTGCAAAATGATTGTTACAGTTATAGTCATATTTTTATCCGATTTTTTAAATGATTTTTTAAATAATAATCAGTCAATTACCTTAAATGGAAATATTTCTCCGCAGGAAAGTAGTGAAATTTTTAGACATGATGGTTCATTAAGTGACAAGTTTACTTTGTCAAGTCACATTAACCAGGCGACAATGACTGTAAAAAAAATTGAAAAAATACAACTTAGAAAGAAAAAAGTCGTATCCTACATATACTATGTGGGAGCTATTAAATGATTTAACATAAAATACGTATATGATTCTCTACTCAGGCCCAAACTGGACTATGGCTTTCAGATAATACTCATGAGTTGTCAGTCCAAGATGTGAGTGCTAGGTGTGTTCTACAATATGGGTCTTCACCTATGTTCGGGAGCTTTTAGAACATCAGCCATTGAAAGACTATTTGTGGATTTTGATAAACTTCATTTAGTGCGTAGAATAGAGGCGCTTTGGTTGCAATATACTATAAAACTACAACACTCTCGTTATAATCCAACCTTCATGATTCCTAGTAATTTTAACCCCAAAAGCTTTTACACAAGATCTTCAAAACCCTTCGAAATGCGACAGTTTTCCATCATGGATCGCACCAGAAATTTCATGGTGAACAAAGAATAGCAGTAAAAAGCAACAATCAGAAAAGGAAATCAGAGCTGTTTTAAGACTTATATAGATCATTCTAAATTGTCTGTATTGCCAAGTATGAAGTGTGAAGTATAAGGCAATTCTATTTGCCAGGGCGTATATGCACAGCATAGATAACAGTTACGGTCTAAGCTGTGTTTTAAGCACGGCACTCAACACAAGAATTTTGTAACATTCAAACTAGAAGCTTAATTGACGCCATAAATATTCATAACGCAGTGCATTCATTTGTTTCCGTGGCTTTCAGTTTGATTTTCCTCGTATTTTGTCGGGGAAAAAAATCCATGTTTTTCTGCCAGTCCCACACCAAGTTGGGATTCACAAATCGATTTCCCCATTTGGAAAGACAGCACCCAAAATCTTATATAGTTTAAGGAAACAGCATTAGAGGTGGTCTTTCCCTCTCTAAAACAAGAGGAAATGAAACAGTAGTAGAAAAGCAACATAGGTTTCAGGCGTCCTCTTCCTATACAGGTTGGAGGAGTGAAGTCGTTTTGAATCAAGTGAGGATTGTGCACACTCCTAACTCCCCAGTATATTTTTAAATGTAGCAGCCCCTTGAGCGAGCTGACTATCATGAGTTGTTATCACGGTGGTCGGTAATAAAGTCACAGGAAGAACATCGCGGTAAAGAAGTTACATTAATTTCCAGTCTTTTGTTTGTTTTTACGGTCATATCCACAACGGGCTTGTACTAAACACGCAGCAAAGGTGGATACATACTGGGTTAAAAATCTTGGGGGTCACTATCTAGGAAACATTAATTTGACTTTTTATTCCTGTGACTTTTTTCCTGTGGATTTTTTCTATTACTTTTTTACCTGTGACTTTTTTTTACCTGGATTCTCCAAAAGACGTTTGAGGAATAAAATCGTTTTAAGCCCAATAAGGATTGCACACACTCCCAATTAATCAGTATATTTTAGAGCAGTGGTTCCCAAACGTATCCAGTACGTGACCCTTTCAGTAGTACCAAACCTACAATGACCTCACATTTATAAGCTTTCTGAAAATGTACTCATTTCCAATGGTGCAGATACATTTTAAACATTAAATCAAAGATTAATCACAGCAGAGAGAGCAATAACAACAAACAATAATGCTTATTAATATTTATTAACAAGGAATGATGTAATCATGTATTTTAATGAAGAAGGATGTACTTACTTTTTTATACAAACTAGCAAAAATCCCTAAATATTAAAAAATTCCCCAAAATCGTGGATCCTCCATTACCCCCAGAAAACGGCTCCTGACCCCTTGGGGGTCATGACCCGTAGTTTGGGAAGCCCTGTTTTAGAGTGTAGCAGCCCTCCTGAGTGTGCCAACTGCCATGAGTTGTTTTCATTTGAGCGTATTCTGATTCAGTGCTTCACAAGTACAGTGACCAGCGACGGAGATTCAGTCTTGATGGAAAATTCTTGTCTGAAATTTGACGAGATGATGCAGACATTCCTGCACTCCTAAGGAATGTTAGCGAGGAGCGTAAACCGGGAGGCTGCCTACAGGCTACCTACTTTCTTTCTTTTACGCCTGCCATCAAAATGACGAAAGCATAAAGACGGAGGGTGAACGGCTTAAAGAAGCGAAACTGGAGAGTCCAAGTACGAAGTATTAAGACGTCACATCTCTTTAATGAGAGGACATGCGAGATCATCTCCAAAAATGCAGTCTCGCTGAGAAAGGTTGACAAATGAAACTCCTCTCCTTTGCTCTTCTTTTACCATGGCTAAGGTGTTCCTAGAAGCGACAAAGCCTGGTGACTGAATATTTCATGAAATGTACTAATTTGTGAGGGTAATAAGCATAACAAGTGGCTCCGCGCACCAGCTCAGAATCCCAGAGGTGCGAGAGACGAGGGAAAGAAATGAACTAGTTAAAGTGAGTAGATATCTTGATGCTAAGGTCTTATTTAAAGTTTGTATCAACAACATATTATTGTGATAATCACTTATGAGTTTTATGGAAATGACATGCAAATGAAGTCTGCCTCCTCTCATTTCTTTTGATACCACCAATTTAGAAAGTCTTTTCATTTTCAGTATTTTTCAGGCCGACAAATATTAACCGAGCTAAAAAAAATTAAGCCAAATAACCCTGATTCTTATCTACATTGGGGTTATTTTCTGGCACTGAAACTCTTTTTGATAACTGTGGAACGGGCAAAGAACTAATCAACTCTACGAATTCTAGGCGAGGATGCATAAAGGAAATCTGTTCAGATTGTTGGAAACGGCTTTTGATGAAATTATTCTGAAAAAAAAAACCTGGTTCGGGATCGTGGGACGGTCTAACATTTTCTAGTAGATTTGTATCTCGTTCCAGAGGTGCCAAGGATTTTGTGAAAGTCAGTGATATTGTAATTGGTTCTGATTACATACCAAATAACTATCGCAAGATTTAATACCTCTCTCTCTCTCTCTCTCTCTCTCTCTCTCTCTCTCTCTCTCTCTCAACATTTTTATTTCTTTAACTTATATAAGAAGAATTTTGTTTTCCTTAATATGAACACCAACTATCGACACCTGACACTAAGCATTTTCTGGACAACATTCAAGTCCTGTATGATTATTCAAATAAGGTTGCATTAATATACTTATCCAATTAATGCTGCCCTAACATCCTCCTCTTTCTTAAAAGTAAATAAATGCATTCTCTGATGTTATGAAAGTAAATTTTATAATAATGGTAGAAAAAAATATTACCAGTTTCTTATAAAACCAAGAAAGATGATAAATCTACTAATAAGGACAATTTTGATAAGAACACTGAAAATCATCATTCATGGGGATGATAAGCAAAATCTTTTTGAAGAAGGTTATCTTTGAACCGTTTGTCATTTTGCAAATGGCGAAAAGAAAGAATTTTGACAAGAAGAATTTTGAAAAGGTCGGCTTAATACCCAGCGAGAGACATAAAAGAAATGGAAGAGCCCATTACACTGGGGAAAGAGAATATTGCTTTTAGAGAAGCAAAGAAGTTTTATTAGGCAATGAGTTTGAATCACAACGATTCCAAATAAAATGAACTTGCAGTGAGAACATAAGAGGGAGATCCAATAGCAATGATCGCGAGAATGTCAGCCCCGGGAATAGTTTGAAGATCACATCAAGTTATTCTTGTTCGTAAAATTTTTGAGTACTTACCCTACTCTATTGATTTGGGCCCAAATTTCTCACCACGTTTATTCTATTTCGCTGCAAATAGACGAATAAATAATGCCAACAAATTCATTAGAGAATCCTAATTAAGATGATAGCGCAAAGCTTGATTTAAGTAGCATTCCCTCATTTATTCTACTTTTTTATTTGTTTATGTAAGATTGCAAAAATCAATTCATTTTTCATTTCAAGGAAAGTCAAACTTAAAGTTTTTTGCTACCCTTGTTGTCATCCATTTATTCAATGTAAAAGAAATTCAGTCGTAAATTACTGGTGTTAGTCATTTGTTACTGTTCGTAAATGTGCCCCTGTCAGGAACAATCAATGTCTTTCAGAAATCGTTTCACTTCGCTTCGTGCGATGTTTACAACATTCATGAATTTCTGTTGATTTGAGATAAATTTCAAAATGATATTCTGTGTTTACGTTGTTTAACTGCTCCATTTAGAATAGCTTTGTCAATTCTGTCGTTGTGTTTTTGCTTCAGTTCTGCCATATTTATGTTATATGCTTAATATCTTTTACCTCACTTTCCGGGTGCAATGTGCTCAAACTATAAGTATTTGTTGTAATTTTTAATTTTATAACCCGTTTACTATTGAATTCAATTGCCTATTTACTTTTGGCGTATTAAAATTCTAACCGCATATTCATTTTTTTTTTTTTTTTTTGCCCTCCTTGCTTATTTTCCTGTCCCTTGACCGCTCTCTTACGCGAATTTTTATTCTGCAATTTATGCCATGCAAGGTCTCATCGTGAACTCCTACAAGTCTTTAATTTTGAGTCTCCATTATTTGCCGCTCCCTGAAAGCTCAATCACGTCTTGCTGATCTAAGCAGTGAATTACGTAACTGGTGGTCAATTGACCATGATTGGTCACGGCTATGGTAAACTAGGGCATAGTGTTCTTATCTGGGCCATGAACTTCCAGTGCGAACATCTGCAGCAGCCTTGTATACTGACACGTCTTTCTTTAAAGGATAGACCCATGATACACACACACATACATATGTATATATGTATATATACGTACACACACACACACACACACATATATAATATATATATATATATATATATATATATATATATATATATATATATATTGTTAGGAATTCCGTTGTTCTGATAAGATACTTATAAAAAACTTATTTTTACTTTAAATTTTGAATAATATGCCTAGGCGCTTACTGGGCCTTCTAACAAAATTGTATTACTAAGATACCCTGTAGGCTAAAGACTAAATTTTACCAGCAATGCAGACAATAAAATGCACTTTATTGAGGGAGTAATTGAAAACAAAAGTAGAAATCCAGATTTATTACAAGAAGTTACTTGCACACGTCCTCGAATTAATGGCTGAGGGCACAGTCACATGCGCTTACAACTCCCATTCCGACTCTCAGTTAACCTTCACTCAAGATAGAGTGAAAGTGCCGAGGAGGAGGGAGAAAAACAACTTCAGCAGTAAGTCAGTAATAAATGAGAGATGAAAGAAAGAAGAAAATTCTTAACCTAACTCAACACAATAATTACAGTAATGTACCATTACATATATATGTGTTCCCACGCTTCGGGCAAAAACACAATCTCGGCACTGAAGCAGTTTAACAAACTAGTGATAGTTTCGATGGCACTCCAGCTTATTAGTCGTCCCAGGACACTATTGCTCAACCACGAGAAAATTAGTCAATTTTCGGATACAAAGAAGGCACATAATCGGAAGCTTACTCTTCTTCATGACCAAAAGGCCTCCTAACGACTCTCAGAAGATCTCGAGACAACGGGTGTTTGTAGGATGATTCTAGAGGCGTCACCATAACAGTAGTCGAGAGGACTCAAGATGTGGGCGATGGCGATGGTCTCGGTACACTTGAGAGCACGAGAGCGCTACCGCAGCCACAAAAGGGGGTCAGGTGTATGCATCCAGCGACATTGATGCATCAGCACCAGATGAGTCCACTCGAAGCAAGACGCCCAACCAAATGTAGCAGAGCAATGGTACAAGGTGATGATCGCCACATTGATCAACGAGCCGTGAAAAAGGGCGAGAATTTCTCTACAGGAGAGCCGAAAGCGATAATCTCCTCTCCATCCTGACGAAAAATATATAAATCGGCTCTTAAACGGTCCAACGTGGCAGGAGGCAGATGATCAAACAACCGAAACACTCGTACATGAAAGTAAAGGGAGCTTTTCATGGGCGAAGTACCAATTAACAAATAACAACCTTCGGTGGGGGAAGCACAACAATGCAAAACTCGAACCAAGAATTCGAGGTTCAAATGAACTGATGAAACATTGACAGTAATTAATAAACAAATGTTTACTTTAATGGAGCCAAGAGATAAAACTTAAGTAGCTAATACTATATATATATATATATATATGTAGATATATATATATATATATATATATATATATATATATATATATATATAAACTTGCCTGTAAAGGGAAACAGTTGTACTCTGAGAGATAGCATTAACACTATCCTTTTGGCATTTTTATGGGCTATTTTATTATTATATATATACGTATATCTATACCATATATATATATATATATATATTTATATATATATATATATATATATAGAACTGATAAAAGGAGCCCATAAAGACGCCAAAAGGTAGAAAGTTAAAGCTATATTTCAGAGAAGTAATATGGGCTACTTTTATTAGATATACATATTATATATATATATATATATATATATATATATATATATATATATATATATATATATATACATCGTGGTCTAACCTTTAAACATAGGAGTGTCAGCATACAAGGTTGCTGGCAGATGCTCTTACTATAAGTTGTAAGTACTGATGGCCCTCCTTTTATTAGATGGTATTTTGGTTTAACAGAAAATATTTCACAGACATAAATATGTATACAATGTGTGTATGTTTTACGCGCATTGCCCATGTTGCATATTATTGGCTCCTGCTTATTTCCATTTGATATAGATTCATTTCCTCCACATTTTTCGTGAACACAAGAAGGAATTTCTGAACAATTTGCTACGTATGGAAATCTTACCCAGCACAGAGATTCTTTCCATCGAGATGCCTTTACCAAAAAACAGTATGTGGAAATATTTTGATTCAAGGCTAGTATTTTTTTAAACGCATTTCTCGGGTTTTCTACGACTCCAATAAAAAATTGAAGCTATATCTGAACGTTATCTAAAAATATTTATTTTTGAAAAGCGATAGAGACTGTTGACGGTCATGGAAAAGATTTTTTGGAACATAGTAAAGTTTTGTATATATATATATATATATATATATATATATATATAATATATATATGTGTGTGTGTGTGTGTGTGTGTGTGTGTGTGTGTGTGTGTATGTATGTATGTTTGTTTGTATGTATAAAACTTTATACAGTGTGAGAACCATAGTGTATGTGTAAATGTGTGGGCCTAGGTAGAAAGGGCACATCAATATGATGATATTAGCACTTTTATTGGAAGAGGCTGATATTGTGGGAATATATTTTACCAGGTTTGACCATAAATCTACCGGTTAAAGTATAAACTTTACAGTTCTTCGAGTTTATTTTTACTCTAAAGCTTTTTTTTCTTTTAGGTGTACTATTCGCATATTAAAAATACTGGCATGATTGAGTGCACCTCATTTAGTCAGCAGTTTCTCGGTCTTTCAAACATTGTTATTGTTTACCAAAAGGAGAATACATTAAGTGTTGTACTTCTATAAACATATGTAATTAGTCTCTCTTATCCCCTGTATAATCCTTTAATTATCTCCTCCCTGATTCCTAGCCACTTGGGCCTAACCTTTTGTAAAACCTCTCTGTTTTGGTAGATCCACTGATTCTTCAACCGAGTTAGATTCCAGGGTTCATCTGTTCATTTATAATTTCATCCTCGGGGATATCTATATGTCATTATACGACCTTTCTTGTAAGCTTACTTTTATTTCTCATCAGTCTGCTAGTAAAGGACCGTGAGTCGAAAGGCCCAGCAACCACTCCCTTGTCTCACTTTCCCTTCGTGGCATTGGCCTTTACACACACACACACACGCGCGCTCTTTATATAATATATATATATATATATATATATATATATATATATATATATATATATATATATATAAAGGAGAGGGTGACAAGGAGATAGCCGGTCATCAGGTGATACATTATTGCTGACGCGTTTCTTAACACATCATCAAGGCTAAAAGAGAAACAATACAAAAATTAAAATACATTAAACTATTAACTTTGACTTTTAGAGTCTAAACAAATATACAAAAACATACATGAAATCAAAAATAATTTAAAAAGCACCTCCTCTGTACAGTTGTATCTGGGTTGAACCGGCTTTCTTCGCTACTTCTACCTTCTTTCAGAATCATTCAGTCTTCAACTTTTGGTCTAGCAGGTGCTGTCGTATATATATATATATATAGTTATATATATATATATATATATATATATACATATATATATATATATAATTGGCTAAGGTCATAGGAATGTAAGTATATTTTATATATATATATATATATATATATAATATATATATATATATATATATAAATATATATAGTGTTTGCTCGTGGGTCAACGTTATAGGCTATAGAGTTACGATTGCACTTGAAGACCTGAATTTCTTCAGAATTCTTTATTAACAAGAGAGGATTATCGTCCTTTAACGCCAGTAAACGTAAATTCGTTAGCGAACTCATTGAAACCGGTAAAGGGGGAGCTCTTTGAGGAAAAATTGAAACGTCGATGACGTTGACGGAAATATCTCCTAAATTTCCTCATTCGCGGAGTCTCATCCGTTCCAACCAGGCATCAAAAACGAAGACGAGTGACGGGACATTATGGCCTCACAAATCGTCTTCCGCAACAGCGACCAAACCCGAATGATGAAATGGCACCACTCCGATACGATTAAAATAAAAAATAAAAGGTATAAAAAAAAAAGACAGAAAAACGGGTCTGGGTGAGTTATACGCAAAGTTTTTCCGTCGAAACTGAGGATTAGACCTCCCCTCCCACCCAACCCCCCATTAAAAAAAGAAATACCTGTTCGTTTTCCGAGAGGTGGAAAATTCTGGCTGTCAAATGGGTCGTCCTAAAAATTCCTGAATTATTGGAAGTATGAAAGAACTCATCCTCAAAGACCACCCCGTCCCCTCCCCACCCCCAACACCAGACCTACCGACCCCATCATTCTCGGTGCAACACCCTCCTCACTTAACCATTTTCGTGCATTGTCCATTAAATCAAACAGTTTTACGCACATAATATATATTTATATATGTGTGTTTGTGTGTGTTTGTGTGTGTAGTTCTACGTATCGATAGATAGATAGATAGATATATGTGTGTGTGTACACAGCGTATCTGGAGATGTCACTTCCTGTAGAAAAGAATACTTATGACTGTAATTGTGTTTATCTGTGTATTATTGTATGTGTTTGTGTCGGGGGGGAGAGACAGACAGACAGACAGACAGACAGACAGCTAGAGGATACAGAGACTTACTTACATCATGGGAGGCAGCCCTCACTTTTGCAAGGAAATATTATGCATAAATCGTTCACACCGGCGAATCGAAGTGATGTTCAATCCCAACTTTGATGTTTGAATGCAACCGGCGGATGGTGATAGTATATTTGACGTTTGGTGAGGGACATTTTCCTTGCCTTTATTCTTAACAAATAAATAACCCTCACCGACAAAACGAAACGCGGATGTGACAGAAATACCAGCTGAGATTTATTATGCAATACGATATATGTTCTCCCTCGGCTCTCGCCTCGTTTGTTGCAGCCGAAATTGTTGTTCGTTTCGACTTTTCAATTATTGTGCTTTTTAATGAATTTCTCTGAATGACCAGAACCAAAAGGCTGGCGCAAAACGAATTAACCTTTGTGACATGTCCCAAACAAATGGCGGGTCACTATTTAGGTTTTGCAACGGCTCTCCCTCACCGAAAGTCTTCTCTTTCTTCTTCTTCTTGTCCTCCTCACTAAGCGTCTCTTAATAGGCGTCTCGACAAATGTGATTCTTTCGACGCAAATTGCAGCTCAGTCATGTCTGAAATTGCAGAAATTTAAAAGACAAACAAAGAGGTAATCGTTGTTTAGTGTAGTCTAAAGTTTTGTTACAAGTAGAAATGTCTCAGCTTATGTCTCTTCACGTCCTCATTGCTGTGAAATACAATTCAGCAGTTAAAGTATATATACAATATATACTAACATATATATTATATATATATATATATATATATATATATATATATATATATATATATTAAATTCAGTAATAGAAAGTGTTATGAAGCATGTAATTTAAACTTTCATTACCCAAGTGTTATTGAGAATGCTCCTGCCACTGGTCTTGCATTATCCATAGCAGCTCTCAAAATCTTCCCCAAAATAAGGGAGATCAATAGAAGTGGAAGAATACGGAGGAAAAATCAAAAAGAGGAAAGCAGCAATTTTAGTTCAGTGGTAAAGAATACTCTCCAGATTACATTATAAGTTTTCATTGCTTTAGGAAAAGTAAAATATACTTCAGATCCTGGTGTTTGTTCACTTGGCAGATAATTTTGGAATGTGTTATAACTGTCACATCTAACCAGATAATTTCTCACTTGTCTAATTTTTTGTCCCCTCATCTTTCCCATATAGTAACATAACAACGGTAGTTTACAG
>NC_087205.1:64302185-64314685 GCF_015104395.2 Macrobrachium nipponense
TTCGAACTTCCCTAAAGAGAAGTCCGGATAAGCGAGCGCTTACAGATACCTCTATAGTTATGAAAAACATTGATCTGTATCTAGTGTAATTGTAAGATATCCATGTAGGGGTATACAAAAAATTATATTACCTCCTGCAAAAATAAGGCGTGTTTATCAAAGGAAAATTCTATAAAACCTTCAAACATATTAAAATCCGTTTGAACAAAAAGAGACAGTTAAGCAAATAATAACTTATATAAGAGGGAACAAATCATTGTCTCATAAAATCGTATATTGTTCAACGACCCAACAGAATTCTCTCACAACCGCAGTTGCAGTTTGCACGCAAAATCTCGAGACGCATGCACCCTCGAATGTCTTAGTGCGTGTAAAAAGACTTTGCTGGGATCTGAAATTTTAATCCTTCCCGACACTCTGAAATATAACGATTTCTGTGAACAAAGTCCTAGACACGGTTGACTCGCAGCAACAAGTAAATCTAGTGATCCACAAACCTATACATATTGTGGATACCTAAGTTATAAATATCGCATTTTCTTATTGTTGTTAATTTTTAATCACGCCCAATCAGTCGTAAATGAATCTCTCTTATACTCTATCTAAAGTAATATCCATAAAGTCATTCAAGCAGAGGTGATTCAGCAGAAAACTTTTTTTTTATCTTTTCTCTGAATACCAGGAAGTTTCTCCACTAGCGAGTGATCTCTGGGAGAAAAACGGATGTCATTGAAAACAAAATACGGTCTAAGGACAAACATAAAGCTATATATGTACCTTTGAATAGAACCCCAATGAAATTTCAAAATAGAGATAAATGACGAAGTTGAAAAATGTTAGTAATAGGAGTCATTAGGAAATCAAATAAGCCCATAATAATTTTTCCCTCAAACGTCATAACCAAAAACCAGGTCGGACTTGGCGTATCGCAAAGATTTTTGTCGCTTAAACAAGGAAACGACTCCTGATAGTTTCCAGTGCCATGTACCAACGACATCTTATCTCTGTTAGGTTAGAATAAATTTTTCACCAGCTTGGACTTACTTAAAGGCTTATATCAGATACCATTACCTAAGTGATTGTACCTCATACACCGTTTTCAGCACACTCAGGGGACATTATCAATTTTTACGTATGCCTTAGGCTTACGTTGCGCCCCAATTACACTATAGTGTTTGGAGACTTTTAGGGGATACCCTACATTCTTATATGGTTGGTCTTATAATCTTTCCTAAATACCTTAGAAGTACATTCACATAAACTAGAGCTAGTACTACAGAGACAAAGACAAATAATCTCAGAGTAAAATATCTAAATGTGAGTTTTTAAAAACCGAACATGTTTATCTAGGTTTTATGTGTCTAGTCAAGGTCTTAAAGTAGTCCATGGTAAGGTGTCGGCTATTCATAACTTCCGGTACCTATTAACGTAAGGGGGATACAGCACTTTTGCGCTGTAGTGGGTATTACAATCGTATGTAAATATGTAACTCTTCAATCATGACAGCTCCTTTAACAGATCTTACGAAGAAGAGCGTAGATTTATTATGGTCTAAAAAGCATCAACAGGCGTTCGATATCTTAAAAAAAGCGGAAATAATGCAGCTCACCGTAACTTAAAAATCCCTGATTAAATAAGAATTTTTTTATTGCAACAGACACTCAGACCAAGGGGTGAAGAGGGGTACTACTTCAGTAATATGATAAACAGTTCTTTCCTATTGCTTTTTTATTCCACGTAAACTAAAGCCCTCTGAAAGTAAATATGCAGTAATAGGCAAGGAAGGGCTAGGTATCTTTAACCTCACTAGTACATTTTAAGTTCATAATCTATGGCTATCCTGATAAAGTCCTAACTGAACATGAGTCCTTTACCGAGTTTTTCAAAGGCTTTAATCACAGTCCCAAAAGAACTCGGTGGCAAATGATCATTCAGGTCTTTGGAGCCAAGTTAAGATATCTAACTGGGAAAGCAATTATCATAGCTGTCGCATTATCCCGCAATCCCGCACCATACTGCAAGGAACCATTAATTGGACTAAAAAATATAGAAACATCCGTGCCTATTGTTAAAACCGTATCTAAACAAGAAAATTCATTAACCAAGAGATCGCGAGCATTGAATATCTGGGCGTCGGAGCGCAGAACTGTTACAAACTGAAAACAAAGCAAGAGTCAACAGACGAATAAGCAAAACAATAAACACTTCGAACGGAAACAGGGTCAGCGGCTAAGCAAAAACAATAAACCAATTCGAGCAGAAACCCTAAAGCAAAAGTATATTAAAAGTATGTGCATCAGAATAATGTAATCAAATGTAATTTATATGTAGGTACGTGACGAGGAAAACCCGAAGAACACAGCAGGTGACTAACGACCAGGTAGTAGTAATAATCTCTTTCAGCAGGTGACTAAACGACCAGGTAGTAGTAATAATCTCTTTCATACCAATCGTCCTAAACTGGTTGCATTCCGTCATCCAGGGTTCCCTATTATGTCACAGAAAGCCAAATCACTATTTTACTGGCCTACAATGCTTACAGATATAAAAAGCACATAACTGATTGTAACACGTGTCATGAAAACAAGGGACACACTAAGACACCTGTCAGTTTAGGGGCCTATCCTGTGCCAAATCAATCCTTGAAAGAATACACGTAGAATTATTAACAAAGTTATGAGTCTGACAGAGCAAATAAACACTTCTTAGTGTTAATAGTTCCCCTTGACACGTTATAGAATTAATAGCACTAAAAACAAACACCGCAATTGAGTGTGCTAGGAATATTTATGAGTGCTAAATCAGTAAACATGGAATTCAACACATAATAATAATCTGACTCGGGTGGTGTAAATCAATAATAATCTCCATAACTCATTGTGCGAATCTTTCCATTAAGAAAAACCAATAATATTTTTTATTTTACCCCAGAATCAATCGGTTTGGTAGAATAATGGATAAATAAAAAAGTGTCAATGTCTTACGAGTTACAACTCGTGATATTGGATCCGAACTGGATTATAGCGGTTCTCATGGTTTTAAATACCTTTATCATTCATATCTTGTATCTATAGAATTGATACCACAAGTAGCCTTATACGGTACGCTGCTAGAACACTTTTCCACATATTCAAGCCAACCATTAATTTATCAAATATATATAAAAAAATATATAAATAAATAAATATAAAAAATAAAATGAATATGGATACAAGTGGAGTCAATATAATACACTCCGTAAGAAGTTGGAAGGGTTACAAATTATAACAAAAAAGGAATCACGATAAAATCAATAAGCAAAAACGTAACCATAGGTTAATTAAATATCCAAATATATAGGCGTAAAGATTTGAACTCTAACTTAACGCTTTAGTAATGACAAATAAGCTAAAAGTTCAAACACATATCAAAACCTACTGACATATTGTCTGTCCCGGTGATTTATATTGGTAGTCAAAAAATAAATAATAAATAAATAAATAATAAATAAATAAATAAATAAAATAAAATAAAATAAAAGAGATTTTAAAGTCAGGAAGTCTAGAAGTGAATGAATGTATTATCCCTATGGAATAAATCCTATATGAATCTTATAACAGGGCAATCATATTATAGAATTTGTATGGAAAACCTTTTTCAGTGTGGGATTGCAATAAGGTATATATTTTAACATAATTACATATCAAAACCTACTGACATATTGTCTGTCCCGGTGATTTATATTGGTAGTCAAAAAATAAAATAAATAAATAAATAAATAAATAAATAAATAAATAAAATAAAATAAAATAAAATAAAAGAGATTTTAAAGTCAGGAAGTCTAGAAGTGAAAATGTATATCTATGGAATAATCCTATATGAATCTTATACAGGGCAAATAATATATATAGAATTTGTATGGAAACCTTTTTCATTGGTTTGAATAAGGAATATCTAATTTAACATAATTACATTTATTTACAATCATGCAGATTTCCAACATGAAACTAATATATTGTTCAATTTTGGTACTGCTTTTTTTTCAGACATTCTTCTCATGTGGGTGGAGAATTAAAACAAAAAAATATCATTTGAAAATACTAAAGTCGTATTTATTACAGCAAGTAACGTAACTCTTAAGGTGGTGACGACGTCATCAGTCTAGAAGATGCCTGTCGCGTTTGCCGACTCATCATTGTTCTGTTTAACCTCAATAATCTGCTTGCATAGGCTTCATCTGTGTGTGTCGTCTCGTGCTTGCAAAGCAGGTTGCTGGAGAGAGGAATGCTTAGCCCGAACTTCTCATGGGCAAGGCAGACGTTAGGTACAAGTGTCTATCCGTATGCGCAATGCAACTTTAGTTAAGGACTTGCAATCATTTTAAAATTAATGAACAAAATAAGCAAATAGAATTTCTATAACATCAAAATGGATTAATTTTTTCTGAATCTCATAGACAATTAGAGTCAATAATTTAGCTTATGACATTGGTAAATGGACATTTAGAAGCATCAAGACATGTATATGAAAAATTTACTTGCAACATTAGCCTATGACAATTCAAGTAAATCACATTCATGGGAAAATGTCACATTTTCTTGAAAAAACCCAAAGTTTATATAGAAATTAGTTACATAGTGGGTTCTTTCGTTGCATCTCTAGCCTATTAATAAAGTTTAAAAATTAACCTCAGAGGATGCGCGCGAGAAAATTGAATATGAAACTTTTGTTAGGGGCACATAGGATCAGATTTTATCACAACTTAATTTCAGTTAGCATAGAGAAATACAGAATCATGATTAATATTCTCTTGTCTCTTATGTTGCCTGGCAATCTTACAAATAGCTCCGTTTCACCACTGTATCTTTGTCTAGAACTTACTACAGTAATATCGAATTTTCTTTGGGATTCGTATTGATATCTGTATTTTTTATAATTATGGATATTTTTACAAGTCATCATAGACCTGGATAGGTTCACTCATTGTTAATGCCATGGATAAAAAAAGTTTGTACAGCTGACTCTTTTGAATTCCATAAAAAAATCAGCGAATTCATGTGGGTTAAGTCTGGTCTTAATGGCTCTCTCCCTCCCGTATTTGATGTTCTGAATTTACTTTGCCCTTGTGACAAGTATAATTTCACTTGCAGGCTGATTAATGGAACCTGGTTACAGTATCCTGCAGTATGAGAGTTTCACATCGCAACTTCAAAAAATCGTTCGTTGCTGCGGACGACGGCAGTCGAGTAACAACCGCCTACAATGTGAAAAGGAATCCAATCACACCATCATGGACTTCTCGAACGACACAGTATCCCGTCGTTAATCTCGTTTTAATGCGGTACGCTCCGGCGGCTGTCGGAAATTGACTACAAAAGGGACATACTTTCGACAATTACGACCAGAAGGATATTCAACTCTACTTTGCTGGGGGTGATTTTATTCATCGCGAATGTAATCGTGTGGCTTAGGAAGCAGGGAACAAGTATGAGGCCGAAATAGAACGTTAGACCCCGCAGCAATTTTCCCCTTGTTTTAACCATTTGAAATTGGCCATTTCATTTGGCTATAGGTGGTTTGTCTGGAACTGTGTAATGGACAAAAAGTTGTTCGAACGCTAGTTAAATGTGTAGTAGTATAACCTCGGTCATGTATCCTATATATATAAAGTATCATGTATCCTATATGTAAATGATCATAAATAACAGAATCGAAATATATTTTTGCGTGTACGCACTAGGAATCTATATATAAATTATCATAAGTAACAGAGTCGAAATATATCTTTGCGTGTACGCAATAGGAATCTATTTAAATTGCACATATATTATCATACTTAAATAAATCCATATACATATCTATAAAAAATCAGGTAGCCTATAATCAATCTGTTACCTTTTATCTTACCAATAACTGCAGATATATGACAGTTAGCATAAAAATCAACGAATCACTCAGCATAAACATTAATAATTTTATCAATTCATATATGAAATTTTTTATCAGTTAAAATATGATTTTTATCATGTTAATCTTCATTCTATGCGATTATCAGAGTACATTAGTATTTTCTGTAGCATATGTATCTTAAAGAGATGAAGTGAAAAAAAAACTGTATCAGTATATATATCACGTGATCACTATTATTTACGAATATCATTATAAGCATATTGTGTCTTATATCTTATTACTTGAATCTGTATTTGTGTACACCATGAATTTTTTTTTACTTATAAGTATTTTCTATTTATATATATATATTCACATAGTGTCTGTATCACACTCCTATAAGTCAAATGCAAGTCAAGTTTGAGTAATATTCAGTAGTTGGTTTTGGTAGCTGACCGAGCTTTTATGTAAGTGATTACATAATAAAAATATGGAATGTTATTCCATATATATAAAAAACTAAAACTAAAGAGGTCAACCAGATTGCTTGCAGGAATGTGATCAGACTAGAGACGCTAAGATGACGTATACCATAAAGTATGTAGGCTAAGTTGACATGCCGTCATCTGTGGTCATTCATTTGTTTTGAAACATTAGTCCAAGCTCCCTGCTTGAGACAAACACCGTGACCTATAGCTCAAGTGGCCTACGTGATTAGTAACTATGACATCTGATTGTATGTTCGTATGTTCGAGCTACTGTCTGCTCCTTTATGACTTGTAACCGAGATGGTAGAGAGAATAGAGTTAGCCATCATCATTGGCAGACCTGTATCTCTTTACCTAAGCTTTATCATGTAGAGAGAATAGAGTTAGCCATCATCATTGGCAGAAGCGATCAAGCTATCGTCATTAGAAGACATATACAATCATACCTGATCTTCACCATGTAACTTCAGAAGAATATATGTATTTTTATACTTCGTGTTTTCGACTAGAACCTCACCTCATCACCGAATCATCATGAGTTTAACACATCGTCGTCATAACCAAAGAAGATAATACCGACTTCGTAAGTGATCTACAAACCCCAAGACACTCCAATGAATATGGAAGTGCAATACCAACCGACTTAACGTAAGATTATCGCAAGTCTAACATAACCAACCGACTTAGCGTAAGATTATCGCAAGTCTAACATTACCTCATAGGGCGCCTTATTATACAAGGCAACAGCCCTATATATATATATATATAATATATATATATATATATATATATATATATATATATATATATATATATATATATATGTGTGTGGGGGTTTGTGTGTGTGTGTGTGTGTGTGTGTGTATGTATGCGTGTATGTGTGTGTGTTTATAATAACCCATTTTCGTTACTAGGTTTGCCAGTAGTCGTCAATTTGAGTAATCTGGGAGGGATGAGTTAATTAGTCATCAAACTCAAATAAATTGAATCCTGCTCAAATTCTCATGACAAACCACTAAAGGTATTATCTGTTTTCCCCTTTGCGTTTACTGTTGTATTTGCGTAGTAGAGTGTTTACGTTTTAGGACATCACGAGAATTTCCATTTTTTCCTGCACTTTTAGGTATGACAAAAATGATGAAATCAATGTTCCGCCTTTATTAGAGCAACGAAGTTCTGATGAAGTTTCTGCTTATTTATTTATTTATTTATCTATTTATTTATTTTAGAATTTATAGCCGCATTTCAAGTTAAGTTAAAGATATTTAGAAAGCGAGCAATAACTTGCTTTTGGTGCGGAAGTAAATTACTTTTTCTGGTGTTCCGCTGGAGTTTTCTTCGTTAAAACGAACGTTTTTAGAATAATAATATTTTCCGCTTACGTAGCAGCGAATTCGTTACTGAATCCCAATAAAAATGGGAAAGCAAAAAAAAAAAAAAAACACCACAATGGATCATAAACTAGAAAAATGTCTAATTACGGGCAATAAAAATCAAGCCTTGAAATTTACAAAATGAATGGCACGATTTGCAGATCGTAAGAGGGCCAGCATTTTGAAATCTCTTGCAAGAAGGATTAAACCTGCGGTGCCGAGAGCGTCGAAATGGATTCGGAATTCTGATGCATCGGAAAAACTCTCAGGTAAAGGAAGAGAGGAAAAATTCGGATGAATGAGTCATGGAAATAAATATTTGATTGCTCGGCTCGGTGGGAAGTGGCTCGGGAAAGTGATGAATCTCGCTCTCCCGAGAAATGATGATTCTCGAATCTACTGTGTGGAGAATAAATTTGTTCCGTACACAGACACACAATTAATACAATATAGTATATAGATATACGATATATATAGATACTATATATATATATATAGATATATATATAGATTAGATATATAATGTCTATATGATATATGTAATATATATATATATATATATAGACTCTATATATATATATATATATAATGTCTATGAGATATAATAGCCATATAGATATATATATCACTAGAGCTATATACTATATATTAGAGATATGATATAGATATATATATAGACATATATAATACTATATATATTCATATATATATATACATATATGATATATATATATATATATATAACTATCATGATATATATATATACTATATATAGACATATATATATATACATATATATATAGCTATTAGTAATATAGCAATATATATAGTATATATGTATATATGAGTGATATATATATATGTATATATATATAGTGATATAGTATAGTCTACTATACATATATATATATATATATAGAAATAGTATATATATATAGATATATATATCTATATATATAATATATATATCTATATATATATATATATATATATATCTAGATTATATAGTATATATATTATACATATATATATATATATAGATTATATATAATCTATAGATTATAATATATATATAGATATATTATAGGATATATATCTAGATATATATATATATTATATATGTATATATTATTTATATAATAAGATATATATATATTATAATATATTATCATAATTATATATATATATATATAACTATAATATATTTAATATATATATATAGATATATATATATATAATATATAGATATTTAAATATTTTTTTAAAAATAAATAAAAAACCATATTATAATATATAAGAATATATAGTTATATTTATATATAATATGATATATAAATTATATATATATATATCGATATAAATATATATATATATGGTATATATCCTATAAAGATTATATATATATATATACATATATATATGCTATAGTAGTAGTATAATTATATATTATACTTTAATATTATATAAAGAATATATATATATATATATATATCTATATATATAGTTTTTTTTTTTTTTTTTTTTTTTTTTTTTTTTTTTTTTTTTTTTTTTTTTTTTTTTTTATATATATATAGATAAAGATATATATATGATATATATCATAGGTCTATCGATATATATATAGATATATATATATATATATATATATCGATATATGATATATATAGGGTATATAGAGATATATATATATAGTATATATATAGATATGATATATAAATATATATATATATGTATATATCTATATAAATATTATATTATAAATAATATATATAATATATAGATATAGATATATATATTATGATATATATTCATATATATTATATATATAAATATTAGATATATAGAATATATATATATATTATAATATATATGTAGATATATATATATATATATATATATATATTATATATATATAATATACATACATATATATATATATATATATATATATATATATATATATATATATATCTTTATATATATATATATATATATATATATATATATATATATATATATATATATTCTATATATATATATCTATATATATATATATATATATATATATATATATATATATATATATATATATAGATATATATATATATATATATATATATATATATATATATATATATATATATTATATATATATATTACGACACTGGTAGGGAATGTATTTAAATAAAGTAGGGTCGATAACCTGAGTGGCAAGCGGAAACGTGAAACGTGAAAATGGTTCAACCTCGAGTGTTTGGTGTTTAAGACATGCGCAAAGCAACGAATTCCTTAGACGCACACACAGGACAAATTTTATAAACATACCCGATCGCACCAGAGAGATCGCGGGCGCGCAAATTACCTGAATAACAAGAGATCAGATGATCATGACGTAAGAAGAAAAGGTTACGTGAGGTCACCTATAAGTACGCTAGGTAAGAAGTCTTCATGGGAAATGGAAAACGCACGTACATCGGAAGAGAGAAGAATCAATAGCGTGCGCGCATTCATATATCCATTAGTAGGTGTAAGTGCATATGTCTGTTAGAGCAAATGAATGGAATAAAATCCATAGTGTGGTGAGTAATGGGGAATTATACGAGAGACGATGAGTGTGAAACCAGGCCATAGGAGGCGCTTGGAGATCCACGGAGATAAGGTAAAATGAAAGAAAGACTGAAAATAAACTTGTACAGTTACATTAATTTCAACCTCTTGAAAGGGAAAATGCAGAAAGATTTATAGAACATTTATCCATTGCACTTATTGATGCATTCCAGTGTCTGATGATTGTGGTTTCTTTATTTCAGGATGGATTCGATTGTTGCCACCTAAAAATGAATTCTCTAGACTTTAATATGACATTTATTCGATAGAGACCCATAATGTTATTTGGCATCATGTAGTTATGCAGGGCAGGAATTCTTTCATTCATCTTATCCAATATGATTACGTAGAAGAGTAATGGTGTTTTAGTCATTCTTTTGGGATTTCTTTTATTCATTTTATTACATTTTTCATGTTAGCTATTTTGGGAAATAAAGGTTCTATTTTGAATAGAGAGAGTTTGAATTCGCCTAAGATTTAATGATTGACTTTCAGCTAGCTGCAGGGACGAGAGGGGATGAGAATCAACCAAGGTAGGTCACGTTACCATAAACCAGGAGTTCTCTCCTTCTCGTTAAATGGAGTAATTTTGACACCCATTAACACATATACATACGTCTACTATATATGTAAATATACATATAAGTTATACATGTATATATTTGCACATATATATCTAAATAAATATATAATATATTTAGTATATATATATATATATATATATATATATATATATATATATATATATATATATATACATATGATAGAGAGAAAGGAGAAGTAAAAACACAAAAAATACAATACGATCTGAACCCTACTTGAGAAACGAGATGGTGTTAAGAAAGACAGTGACATTTTATTTCTGTATCAACAAGCAACGAAGGGTGGTGTCAAAGCGTTAATATTTTATCAACCAAAGTCAAATGTGCCTAACCTAGTCAATTTTATGGAATTTTAACTGTAAAGATTTTTATGAAAAGAATTTGACGCAATTTCGTATTTTTCAGTCAACAAACATGATTCACAAACCTATCCAAAATCATGCAAAGTAACCCATAAAAATGGTGAAAGAAGCAAAAGTAGTGAAATGAAAAGCAATGCATAATAAAAAAAAAAAAATTCAGACCACCTCCTTAGAAAGCTTTAGTCTACGGCTGATACTAACACCAAATTTATGTAACGTGTAAAGACGGTAGTTACCCTAATCGTCCAGGCGTTAGCAAAGAGAAGGTTCCCAGCCATCATGATCACGTAGGTGTTATAAGTATACTCTATCCTAAACCAATATACAAGAGTTCTCACCATGTTATACTGCTAAGCATTTGTGGAGGGCTTATAAGGCAATTTCCAGCCTTTTCGGTTTTATTGTCAGAGCACTGCCACTTATCAAAATCTAATTTCCTATCTTCCACTTCCATATAGAAAGCACCATGAAATGCTCTAATTAACATTAGCGAATCACCAGTTTCATCCTTATCAACATCATGGATATTTCTGTGTTGTACCACGATCACAGCCACTACTAATGAGAATGATAGAAATAACAATAATCATAAAATATATTTGCTTTTATTTAAATTTTTTAAATCTGCTCTCTCTCTCTCTCTCTCTCTCTCTCTCTCTCTCTCTGTCTATATATATTTATGTGTGTGTGTGTGTGTATATATATATGTACGTATGTATGCATATGTGTATATACACACACACATCACATACACACACACACACCACACACACACACATATATATATATATATATATATATATATATATATATATATATATATATATATATATATATATATATATATATATATATATATATATATATATATTCTGTTCTATCATGCCTAGACGACCTTAAGTACAAACTGCATCTTACTTATTAGACATCAACGGATGTTCTATTATGCCTAGATGTCATTAAGTACTACCTAACAACTTATATTATTAGACACAACAGATATTTTGACTGGAGATGACAGCTATGTAAATTCTAAAAATCACTATCAACGAAATCTCCTGTCAAGGATTAATGAATGTAGCGTAGCATGACTAGCAAGGAAACGTAGAGAGAGAGAGAGAGAGAGAGAGAGAGAGAGAGAGAGAGAGAGAGAGAGCGATCAAACATAGGGATACATTTCCTAGTTAGCGAAATGAAACA
>NC_087205.1:64319685-64327185 GCF_015104395.2 Macrobrachium nipponense
ATATATTATATATAAGTATCATTAGATATAATCTATATAATATCATATATATATAAGTTATACTACTTAGTATATAGCTTATAGATATAATATCCTTTATATCGTTTATATATATATATAATGAATTATTCATATATAAGAAATAATTAAAACTATTATATTATATATATGGGGTGGATTGGATTGTATCCCCATTTACTTAGAGGTGCGACATAGTACCTAGCTTCTGCATGTATATGTATATATATATATATATATATATATATATATATATATATATATATATCTATATATATATATATACACATATATATATAGTAAACAAAATCATGACAATATCTATCGAAAATTCACAGTAGACTGAACTGGTCATCATTTCATAATTACCCGACCAGCGATATCTTTGTGAACAGGAACAATTTAATAAAATTTCATAACTAATCGGTCTTTGATTGATTTGATAGGATTAGAGGAATCGACCAAATAAAACTGATCAATTTTTACTCGTTTTATATGAAGCTATATGCATCACAATAATTCCATGAAAATTAATTTTAAAATGTTCGACCAGGATTTTGTCATTAATTTTTCGTGAATATATTTTGACAAGGATTGTGTTTCTTTTTATACATGTAATCCTGAAATTTTCTAAACTACACTGAAAATCAAAAGATACTAATCGCATTTTTATTGCCAGCGTTAATGGGCCAGTTTTTCTCTCGATGGGGATGTGAGAGAAATGGAATCCATAATTAAACAAATTCGAATCTGTTTTGTAGCTAAATAAACTTATACTCATTAAGTTAGTTAAGTCCTCCTGGACGTCTGCGAAGCTCATAGGCAGGCGCTGATCTTTTTCTTTGGCCGACAGGTCCCAATGCCTAAGATACCCGGCCAGAGTGTCGCTAGGCCCACTGTTTAATCCCTCAGCCATTCCCAAGCCACCAGCGAGCGGTAGGGATTGAAACCCGGTCCTCCCGATTGGTGGGAGTGAACCTTGCCACTGTGCCACCGCGGCATTATTGGAGTGATGACTGAAACGCACTGCTTCCTAGACCGGGTAAATGAAAGGTGAAAGTTTCGAAGAAGCTAGCTTGAATAGAGGAAGGCTCTTACCTACGGAACCGTGTCAGCGTGAGTGTGTTTGTTCTCCTTTTGCCTTTGTATGCAGAAATTAAAAAAGCCAGGATGAGGTACGGGAGAGAGAGAGAGAGAGAAAGAGAAACAGACAGACAGACAGAAAGAGGAGGTGTGGGCGGGGAGGAAGATTTAATGAGTATCTGATAAGTAATTTCACCTGATAGTACTATGCATTTGTTGGTATGCGAGGCACTGGCATAAATTCGTTTCATTTATTTCTCTCTCTCTTTCTCTCTCTCCCTCTCCCTCGACTGTAATCCACTACAGTCGCTGTTCTCCAGGGACGATATTCCATTTCTAATTCGTAGGCAGCTCAATCATTTTGATTCGAAGTAAAAATATAGTTATAAGTTTAATCTATAATGATAAAAACCGAGTGGCTCTGATCTTGTTTGTCCTACCCCGGGAGACAGGAGGGGTGACATGACACAGCCACCCACCCCTGCAAGCCTGTTTGTCCGCCCCGGGTTTGGGCGGGGTTGATAGGGGATCGGGATGGTAGGAGAGACAGCAGCGCTGGGTTCCAGCGCGCGCGCGCCTATAAGCTCGTTATAATTACAAAAAGTAAAAATATTTAATGAAATCATAAGACATAAATCAATTATCTGATCTTTCATTTATTTAATTACCACTTTGATCACTATAATATAGAAAATGCGTCTTGACCTGTTGTTGTCTCTGAAAAGTAAGACGAGGATATTCTTGAAGAAAAGTCTATATGAGTAAATGAAAATTTATTATTATTAATTAAAAGAAAGCCCAAACAAATCAAAAGACAAAAATACTTTATGCAAGGCGATCAAAGGGTAATTACTTATCTATCGTTAAACCAAAAATTAATCGTTTAAACAGCAATCGAGTTTTCTGTACAGTGATAATGTATGAAACTCTCAGCCGCGGCCACGAAACACTGATGGCCTGTGTTATTGCGTGGCCAGATGCACGATCATGACCAACTTTAACCTTATATAAAATAAATACAGTTTAGAAGGCTGCAACTTGGTAAGTTTGATGATTGGAGGGTAGATGATCGACATACCAATTTGCAGCCCTCTTGCTCCAGAAGTTTTTAAGATCTGAGGGCGGACAGAAAAAGTGCGGACGGACAGACAAAGCCAACTCGATAGTTTTCTTTAACAGAAAACTAAAATCAAAACTGTTCCATGATATGAAAAACGGAAACGTCAGCGTTTTGTTGCGTAACAGAAGGCTTTGTTCTGCTTCATATACAGTATACAAGTGTTCCTCACTGAACGACCTTAAACTTCTGAGCAATATTGCTTTCTGCCATAAGAGCAGCGTTTACCAATCGAAAATGCCTCGAATGAAACCACTTTGTTGAATAGCTGAAAACATAGTGCAAAGAATTGAGATCGGCAATTGTTTCCCAGCTGCAAGGTATTATTTCAGTTACACTCACTGGGATGTTCTGTTCTTTAACAACAAAGAAAAATACAAAAACAGAATTTCTGAGGGGTCACTGATTTCACAGTACAGTAAATTTGCTTGATGTATAAACGTAACTCGAATCTATTCCATTTTTGGTGGGAAAACATGACCCGACGCTTCCCTTCGGTCTATATTGTTTTCTTTTCATCCCACGACCCCAAGAAGAGGTTACTGTACCACAGGCTTCAAAATATTGCATTTTTACCTCGTTACTCGCCTTACTGGCCTCAAAGGAGGGCTGTCACACGATACGCGCTTTTAAAATGGACCGCATGTGCAATTTTGAGGGGACATAACGTTACACTGATCCCGAATCTAGTCCACCTTTCTCAGAAATATAAATTGGAAAAGGGATAAGTAAGAGGGGTGAAATGTTATAGTAAAAGCGGAAAGGAGGGAAAGCTTTGCTTAAACGAAACTAGCGAGAAAATGGGAGACTATAACGGGGAAATAATATAGAGAAGAGGAGTAGGCGGAAAGGGAAGAGAAAGAAATCGAATATTCGGAAAAAGAAGATTGGACTGAGAAATTTCATCTTTGGAAGGGACGATGTGCATGTAAAAGTTACGGTAAGTCTGCCTGAAGACGACATCCCCACAAGGTGACACTAACCAAAAAAAATATTAAAAAATAAATTTTAAAAAATTTCTCTATAAAATGCAAATGATATTCTTCATTATTCAAGACCAATTGCCTGAGGAAAGTAACTTATGTTGCACTACAAAAGAGTCGTTTTCCACAGTTCCTGTTCTCCAAAAAGTATCCTGAAATAAACCACCGTCACACTTTGAAGAACATGCACTTTCAATTACAGGACTTTCAGGATTCAAAATTCAGGGGCTACGCTTCATTGACTGATTGATAACTTGCTGGGCACATGCATCATCAGTTACACATTCATATTCTCCAGGAATCATGAACACCAACTTGTCGGTGGATTGGCGTGCATCTTCACAGCTACAGAAAGAACACAAGAACGAAGGTAATCACAGTGCATGAAGCAATGGTGATTACCCGTGTCAAAGCACTTCTCAGTGGTTGGGTCAGTCATTTGATCATACCCAATGAAATCATCTCAGACAGAGGGCCAGCTTTCACCTCTGGTATATGGAATTCCTTAGTCAAATTACAGATGTCAAATATACATGCTAACAGCATGACTGAAAGAAACTACTCATTTCTCAGCAGAAACCTAAGGAGGAGAAACTTAAACGACCCAAAAACCTACAAAATTTCAAATCAATGATGAGCCATATAGCCAAATAAATAACAGCATGATATCGATCTCTGGTCCCGGAGTTCACAGGCTTCTTCTCAGACATCCTCGACCAGATGAGTAGGGCCATGTGTGATGAGGCCGTTGGCAAGACAAGAGGCACCAATGCGATCACCGTGTAGCCTTGTTGAAGGAGCACGAAGCCATCTGACTCAGTGCCTCATAATGGAGTTCAGCGCCTCAGTGGCATGGTCGGTATGGTGTTGGCATGCCACCTCGTTGGTCGCGAGTTCGATTCTCGGGCGTTCCACTGAGGGGTGGAGTTGTGTATTTCTGGTGATAGAAGTTCACTTTCTATGCAACGTAAAAACACCATACAAACAAACACAATGGAGCTCACCCCACTATTCCGGAATCACGACGGCACAATTCAATGCTGCACAGATAGCCTCTGACTGAATAAAGTCATTAAGAGAGATTCCTTCCTATTGCCAAGGATTGGCGACTGTACTTATACCTTCGAAAAGCACAATTAATTTCAAAGAACATCTGGCGTCGCTGAAATGGGTCAGGCTCATGCAATTTGTAACATCATAACTCAGGTGAGTATGTTGTGACAGTAATTTTTTATGAAGTAAGTAGGTCGTAACATCATTATGATTACAGGACTGACGTCTTCCAAATAAGCAACGTGTTTATAAATCAGATGTCTTAACCAGCGGCGTTGAAGTCACTGTAGGTAAGAATGGCTTACACGACATAATATCACATGACTTATATTCTACTAATGGCCAGTGTGTTTATATAGCCACAGAATTCGTCTCTATACACAGTGCCCATAACACTACATAATTCAGTACATAAGTAGTATGATATACTGGACTGTTCACGGTATTTCTCACACATTTAATGAATTTTGTTCGGTGACTACCTACATTCAATATGAAATGTATTTCTTCCAGTTGCCACCAGGACTAAAACCTGTAGAAGGCAATTTTAGTTAAGTCCTGCGATCTGGGTCAACGCTGATCATTCTCAACAGTTTTACGAAATTTGCTAGATCGCTGTTAGTTCCAACTTCGTCGGTATCTTGATTTGGAATAAAGAGGTGCGCTAACACTTACTCATTAACAGGGCGCGTGGACTGGTTTGCTATTACTGCGCATGCACTGTGAGCATCCGCTGAAATTGAAGTGGCCACTTCATAAAATAAGCTCTTGCAATAAAAACATCTTCATCATTATATGATTCAGTATCTTTATATCCAATCTTTATTGTTTTAGACATTTGAAACACAAGATCTGTATTATGCTCACATCAACCATTTGATCAGTATACCAAAAGTGAATCAATTTTACATGAACGGCCAAAACCCACGCTTACTGTAATTTTCCCGTAAGAAAATCGTCATTAATAATCCGCAGCTTCACTGAAATCAAAACAAGTGAAAACATCTAAATTGCCATTTGCTTCTTTTCATCGTAAGAGGCAGTTGTGGGAAGGGCAACTCTCAAAACATGCTGACTGATGCCCAGAAATATACAGCTGCTTTATTCTACCTAATTACCCTCAAGAAATTTTAGGGAATGCCACTGAAGACATAACAGGTCCTAATAATCTGAGCTCGATGCGTCTCCGAAATTGTCATTGATAATGGGAGTGATTACCCTTGGTAACATACACAAGAAGGTGTAACTATAAATAACAATCACCGTAGGTGGTTAATGCCGTCAGTGCACTTCTTGCTGTGCACTGTAGGCACTATTTAAGGTTCTTCGCAGCGCTCCTTCGGCCCCTAGCTGCAACCTCTTTCATTTCTTTTATTGTACCTCCGTTCAGATTTCCTTCTTCCATCTAGCTTTCCACCCTCTACTAACAATTATTTCATAGTGCTGCTGCGAGGTTTGCCTCCTGTTACACCTTTAGAACCTTTCTATTCTCAGCCTTCCTTCAGGTCTGAATAACCTCAAAGGTTCCAACGTTTGGCCTTTGGCCAAGTTCTATATTCCATTCTTATAAATAATAACTAATCGGAATAACAGGAATTAGACTTATCCCAAATATTGGTTTAGACTAGTATATTTGCCTGTCAGACATTTTTATTAAATTTAGTGGGCTGGTTTAGAGAAAGAAAGCTGTCAGTCTGTGCCACGTGGATAATTTGACAGAAGGATAAATAAAGAATTCTCTGTGAATAACATTTCCGCAGAATTTGTATGATACATCAACTCAAATGAATCTTCCCCAAACGACTCTTTCCCAAATGAATCATTCCCAAATGACTCTTCCCCAAATGACTCTTCCCGAAATGACCTTTCCTCAAATGACTCGTTCCCAAACGGCTCTTTCCCAAATGACTCGTTCCCAAACGACTCTTTCCCAAATAACTCGTTCCCAAACGACTCTTCCCAAAATGACTCGTCCCCAGATGATTCTGCCCCAAATGGCACGTCCCTAAACACCTCTAAGGCTTGTTAGGGATTACAGTCCATACCAACACTGTTGCCATACATCTAGCCAACACTTTCTATCATCTTCTGATCATTCCAGCAGCCCGAGAAGAGGTCTGGATGAAATAATCCTTTATAATAATAATAATAATAATAATAATAATAATAATAATAATAATAATAATAATAATAATAATATAATAATAATAATAATCATTCCTCAAAAACACGATGCAAAACACGATTTCTCTCCACGTTACCTCACCACCTGAAAATACTTTGGTCTATCTACTCATCTTTGCTGGATTTCACCGCAACTTTTTCGCGTAGCCCTCATCAGCTACTGCAAGCAATTATATATATATTATATATATATATATATATATATATATATATATATATATATATATATATAAAGTACCTCGTCGATTTTCTTGTATTTACGATTATTAATTTTTTCTTCTTCTTCATCTAGACTCCCAGTATCAAGGTTAAAAGAGTCCACAACGGACCGGGAAAAAATACGAACATCGGCGGCGAAAGGAGGAGAAGAAATGGAAGAGGTGTTGGTTTAGTTCTGGACCATGTATCACCTGACACTCTTCCAGGCAGAGGCATCAGTTACTATTGGCAGCGTCCTTTCCAGCGGATGTCGGCGATGCTTCATCACCTTTTGATATCGAGCTCCCCCATTCTCGCCTTACAACCAGGACCGTCAGGTAGAGAGGATAAATGACACGTTTCTTATTTTGACTTCCCTAACTCCTACATAGTCTGCTGCACCTTGCACGATTACTAAAGGTTTCATTCATTCTGCATTAAGATGTTGAATACTTTGGCATTTTTCTTTGAAACTTTGGTCACATACTCATATTGAATTTTGTAAAACGTGCTCAACTTTTTGGGTGTGCATATCTGGAATTATCTTTTCCATGCATTGTGCTGTCTCATAAAAAATGTGCATTCTACCCACATTTATCTAAGGAGTGGTTTATCCTCTGACGGCTCATGAAAAGGACAAATGGTCAACAATCCCATCAAAGAAAAACTGCCTGAGAGCTGGAAGGCTAACGCTAAAAGAAAAAGTCATTTACGTATATATATATATATATATATATATATATATATATATATATATATATATATATATATATGTGTGTGTGTTTGTATGTGTGTGTGTGTGCGTGTGTGTGTGTGTGTGTGTGTGTGTGTGTATACATACATACATATAAATATATATGATAA
>NC_087205.1:64337185-64342000 GCF_015104395.2 Macrobrachium nipponense
TTTATCAAGCCAGAGAAATAGGATGAGAATATTAATGAGGCCAAGAGAAAATGGAAAATGCTCATGAAAGCTTAGAGGTTAAGAAACGACCTGTGCTAAAAAAAATAACAGGCAGCCAGTGACGGCGATATCTGTAGTAAAAAAATGCTAGTATTAAAATATAAGAAAATAAAGCAAGATCTTACTTTCACGATCTCTGACTACTCGAACGAAGCTCGTGCGAGGTTCTCCGTAATTCGAGTATGTATAAGTCATGATCATCTGATGGGAAGGACATTCCGAGCAAATAAACTTTCCAGCATCCAACAAGCAATCAGAAGGTGAAATGGCCCCAAGATGGCACTTGCCAGAGAGACGAAATAAGTCGCGCAGCACGCATACCTTTACTGTTGAGCACCTTCACAAAAAGCCAATCATTTTGTAATCAAGGGTCTCCTTCCACTGCTTTATAGCTCCAAGCCACTCTTGAGTCCAACTTCCCTAAACGTCTAATGTGGGTAAATGGTCAATTGAGGCGAGGAAGATCCAGTTTTTATGCCCCATCTGGGTAAAACTTCCGAAGATTCCAGCAAACTCTTATCTGATAAGCAAATGGATTAGTAATTATTGCTTTGGGAACTAGAGTCCATACTCTTTGATATGTAAAAATAGATCAGAGATATAAGGAATTTAATACTGAAAAAACAATAATAGTTAAAGAGGTTTTTCACTTCCCCCAATGCTCAGGTCTATTGGAATGCTAATTCAGTTAGTTACGTGGTATTTGGTGGTCCGAGTGTTTAGAAATTCCTTCATCGCACCTTTTCTATTGTCAAAAATTGTGTAAAAATAGTCCCAGCCCATTTCTTAATATTACGACCAACTGTGCGTGATGCAAACACAAATTCGTTTTTTTTTTTTTTTTTTTTTTTTTTTGAGGCATTAGAAGGTCAAGATGGTCTAAAGGCCCACCTGGCCACATAGCACCCGGTACCAGAGGCTAAGTTGGATTAGGGATGATTGGGTTAGGATGTATTCCTATAATTGCTTCTGTGACATTTATTACCTGACGCTGTGAGTTCGAATGGAAGGCTCTTGGTCTTGGAACAGTGCGTAAGCGCCATTCTGATGATATAAAAGTGATATCGATATTAATAAAGGAAACAACTGGTTTCCTTTATTATCATACTTGAAACCCTTCTCAAACCTAATGAATTTGACCGTTAGTAACAGAAAAGAAATATAGCAAAGCGTCCTGGAGAGTCGCGGATAGCCAGTAAGACATATGGAAAGCTTTGTCGTATGAGACCATGTGTGGGGTTAGTGCCGTCAGGGCACTTTCCGTGATGCACTGTAGGCACCACTAAAGGGCGTTTACAGAAATCCTTTCAGTCCCTACTTTGCCTCTATTCCCGCTTCCTTTCTTGAATTTTGCTATCCAGCCTCTCAAACTTCCATTTGTCAGTTGCCTTTCTCCCAGTTCCACCTTTAGGTGAAATGCTTGTACTTCGTCTACTTTATTTCTTGGATCTCTTCATCTTGCTTTTCAACCACTCCCTCTTTTCACTGTTTTAAGCGCCGAATGGTCGAAATTGTAACTGTATTTGTCGTGAAGGCTTAAATATCATAAAATCAAATCAATTAATCATACGGTGGTGGGGACCGACGGAGGAAAAAGAAAGATTTTTAATAAGAGGAAAAGTGATTATTTCGCCTTAACTGTGAATGTAGTACTAATGTACCCATCCAGTAGAAGTGTTTTCTAGTCATACATTCAATTGTTTTTGCCCTTTCTGGCTCATCTAAGAAGGACATTAGAATATAATACAAGTTTATAGTTATGTTTTCTTAGTTTTTCCTTCAGTCAGTAGATAAATTTCAAGCAGCAAAGACTTAAGTGGCAGACAGAGCGATAGGTAGCCGAACATGGAAATGAGAAGATTAGTAGGAGATGAACCACTGCTCAAGTGCCGTTCATCGAGAAGGTAGAAGTGGATGGAAGTGCTAAGAGAATTTGGTCCGAAGTTAGGAAAATTCTGGAAGCTGATTTTTACTTCTTTGAAAGATATTTGTATTTTTCCCCTGATATAATTTACGAATTGCCACAGGAATAACTCGAGTAGTTCCTGAAAAAACAAATCCATCGATTTCATCGTTGGCAGGCTCTTAAGCTTCCAGAGATCTAGGAGAGTAGAGCTGAAGGGATAATGGGAGCACTTATGGAAGCGGGTGCTGAGTCAGAAGTGAGGGGTCCCAGTAGGGCAGGATGGCTGAGGCTGAGGGCTGGAAGCCTCTTTCCAGCTACTATTGTTGTTTTCACGGGTTGTTGGGTCGCCCTTGACCTTGTTGCTTAATGGAATGGAATACAGAATTTTGGCCCAAGGCCAAGCACCAGGAACTATGAGGTCATTCAATGCTGAAAGGGAAATTGAGAGTAGATAGGTTTGAAAGGTGTAATAGGAGGAAAACCTCGCAATTGCACTATGAAACAATTGTTAGGGGAGAGTGGAAAGTAAGATGAAAGAAAAGGAACATGAATGAAGGTACAGTAAAAAGGAATGGAAGGGGTTGCCGCCAGGGGCCGAGGGAACGTTGCAAAGAATCTTAAGTAACGCCTACAGTGCACCGCATGAAATGCATTGACGGCACTACCTCCCTACGGGGGTATTGCTTGATGAAATGCCTGTGGCTGAAGCTCTATTTCAGATCCGTCTTCATGGGGGATTCCTCGCTTTTGTTGTACAATGCAAGTGAGTCTGATGTTGCATCGATAAACCTCCTCGTCTTTTAATTTTGTCCTCGTAGAATTTCTAGAAAGCACTGAGTTTTTTAATATGGATGGCGTTTCTGAAGGTAATTTTGAAACAAAATATTTTTTCGTTATTCAGCGAACAGATAATATAGGTAAACTCATCATATACGACAATCTCGTCCGTATTGATTGGTGATAGTCCGGAGGTCCATAGTGCGCCTCCTACTCCGTTTCACACTTTTCACTACACTTGTGGGCCATTTTATGGTAGTCGTCATGGCACAAAGGACGGTTTGCTAAACAAAGCCAAGCTTTCTCCATGGCCCAATTCTTTTTGTCCTGATCAATTGCTTATTCTTGGCTAATGAACCTTTTTTTGCCTTAAGCTGAAAGCTTCACATTCCCTGTAATACTACTAAAACGGCTTCTACTAAAACTTTGGTTGTAACATTTTCTTAAAATAACTAGATGAACAAAGTGGTCTTGTTTACACTTCTAAAAGAACTAATTAAGAACATTAAGCCACATTACAAAATAATTTTCTGTTACTCCTACCACTGCCATTACTACAACTGCCACGTGTTTCTTTGCAAGACAAAGTCCCAGATGAATACTGCAAATGAACACACCGACATTTTCCTTCATTCTCTGTTATAACTCGAGAGCACACACACACACACACACATACACACACAAAAAAAAAGCTGCAAAAAAAAGCATTACTCATCATCAAGAGACCAAATTACAGGAAAAGCAAAAACCATGTTCGCAAATAATAACTAACACCTCAGCCCTGTGACCTGTGAGGTCATTCAGCTTTGAAACGGAAATTTGGAGTAGAAAGGTTTGGAAGGTGTAACAGGGGGAAAACCTTGCAGTTGCACTATGAAACAATTGCTAAGAGATGTGATTGCAAGGTAGAAGAAAGAGAACATGAATGGAGGTACAGTAAAAGGAATGAAAGAGGTTGCAGCTAGGGGCAGAGGGAACGCTGCAATAAACCGTAAGTAATGACTACAGTGCTCAGTGCTGTCAGTTATAATGCTCTTCAAGCTGACAGTTTCTGTAAGAATCAGTATTCATGCCTTATTAGATTAATATGAAGGCTGTATGATAACTCTATTGAAAGATGAAGTCAGAGGTCTTACTGCAATCAAATCTTCGCGAACTTAGGCAAGTTTCTATTGCAATTAGATTTGCCTGAACGAATGCGAGAAATCTAATTATAATTTCAATAGAATTTTTTTTTATTCTAAACTATCCTTTGGCGACAATACTCTTCCTCTCTTTCAACGTTCATGACCACTAAAAGATGGCATTTCGGGAAGTTAGATGTAAACTTCATGTAATTCGATGCATTTCGTTCGGTTAAATGGATATTCGATCAAATTTCGTGTATTCCTACTACTTAAATGTAAATGCAAGGCGTATATTTGCTGCAGTTACATGTAAATTTGATTCAAATTCCGTGTATTTGGAACGCTTAAATGCTAATTCAATATAAATCCTTGTATTTGGCACAGCTAAGAGCAAATTGTACCAAATTCCGCAGAATTGGTACAGTTTCATGTAGATTAATAAAATTCCGCGTCTCTGGTTGCGTTGAATGTAAAATAAACAAAGCGTTATATATTTGGTACATTTAACTATAAATCTAAAAAAAAATCCGTGTAAGTATTGTAGTTTGTTTCTATTATAATAAGATTCCGTGAATTCATTGCAGTAAATGTATGCGCAATAAATTTTTTATTTGGATTATTTACGTATAAATGCAATAAAATTCAGTGTATTTTATGCAGATAAATATATTATTAAAGAAATTTAGCGAATTTGCTGCATGTCTGATACCTCCCAATGATTAAATAATCTCATTAGTATATCAATAATTTTACTAAAGTAGACTAATTATCCCAGTAAACTAAGTTTGAGGTTGTCAGCAAATCACAAAACAATGGAAATGCGTCGTGAATAAAATTGTATTACTAACGCTATGCAATATTTTGCAAAAAATACTAAAAGTGGAAATGCAGATTCACCAAATACTTCCGAGTATATACTTAGAGGGGTGTAAAATAAATAAGCTC
>NC_087205.1:64347500-64367500 GCF_015104395.2 Macrobrachium nipponense
AATATATATATATATATAAGTAAATAAAAATTCATGGTGTACATGAATTGATTCAAGTAATAAAATATAAAACAATGATATTGGTAAATAATAGTGATCACATGATATATATAATGATACAGTTTTTCACTTCATCTCATTAAGATACATATGCTACAGAAAATACTAATGTACTCTGATAATTGCATAGAATGAAGATTAACATGATAAAAATCATATTTTAACTGATAAAAAATTTCATATATGAATTGATAAAATTATTAATGTTTATGCTGATTGATTCGTTGATTTTTATGCTAACTGTTATGTATCTGATTCATTAATCAATATACTAACTCATAAATAACTGCAGATATTGGTAAGATAAAAGGTAACAGATTGATTATAGGCTACCTGATTTGTTTATACATATGTATATGGATTCATAAAATTATGATTAATATATGTGCACTTTAAATAGATTCCTATTGCGTACACGCAAAGATATATTTCGATTCTGTTATTTATGATCATTTATATATAGATTCCTAGTGCGTACACGCAAAAATATATTTCGATTCTGTTATTTATGATCATTTATATATAAGAGATTCCTATTGCGTACACGCAAAGATATATTTAGATTCTGTTATTTATGATCATTTATATATATAGGATACATGATACTTTATATATATAGGATACTGAAGAACTTTATATATATAGGATACATGACCGAGGTTATACTACTTCACTTTTAACTAGCTTTCGAACAACTTTTCGTCCATTACACAGTTCCAGACAACCACCTATAGCCACTGAAACGGCCTTTTTCAATGGTTAAAACAAGGGGAAAATTTGCCTGGGCGGGTCCAACGTTCTATTTTTGCGCTCATACTTATTCTCTGCATCCTAAGCTACACGATTACGTTCGCGATGAATAAAAAAAACATCCCAGCACGAGTCCTTCGCCAGCAAAGTAGAGTTGAATATCCTTCGGGTCGTAATTGTCGGAAGTATGTCCCTTTTTGTAGTCGAATTCCGACAGCCGCTGGAGCATTCCGCATTAAAACGAGATTAACGACGAGATACGGTGTCGGTCGAAGAAGTCCATGAAATTCCTTTCACATTGTAGGCGGTTGTTACTTGACTGTAGTCGTCCGCTGCGACGAACGATTTTTTGAAGTTGCGATGTGAAACTCTCGTACTGCAGGATACTGTAACCAGGTTCCATTAATCAGCCTGCAAGTGAAATTATACTTGTCACAAGGGCAAAGTAAATTCAGACGACATCCAAATACAGGGGAGGGGAGAGAGCCATTTAGACCAGACTTAACCCACATGAATTCGCTGATATTTTGGAATTCAAAAGAGTCCGCTGTACAAACTTTTTTATCCATGGCATTAACAATGAGTGAACCTATCCAGGTCTATGATGACTGTAAAAATATCCATAATTATAACAAATAACAGATATCAATACAAATCCCAAAGAAAATTCGATATTACTGGTAGTAAATTACTAGACAAAGAAGTGGAAAATGGAGCTATTTGTAAGATTGCCAGGCAGCATAAGAGTCAAAGAGAATATTAATCATGATTCTATGTTGCCCTAACAAAAGTTTCATATTCAATTTTCTCGTGCGCATCCTCTGAGGTTAACTTTAAAAACATTATTAATAGGTAGAGATGCAACGAAAAACCCACTATGTAACTAATTTCTATATAAACTTTGGGTTTTTCAAGAAAATGTGACATTTTCCCATGATGTTTTACTTGAATTGTAATAGGCTAATGTTGCAAGTAAATATTTCTTATCCACAACTTGATAATTCTAAATGTCCGTTTACCCATGTCATAAGCTGAATTATTGACTCTAATTGTCTATGAGGTTCAGAAAAAAAAATTAATTCATTTTGTTGTTATAGAAATTCTATTTGCTTATATTGTTCATTAATTTTAAATGATTACAAGTCCTTAACTAATTGCATTACACACGGATAAGAATATGTATGGGCCTTTTCATGTGACCTATGAACACATGTGAAGTTCATGAACTAAGCATTCCTTTCTCCAGTCAATCTGCTTTTGCAAGCAGAGACGACACACAGATGAAGCCTGTGTAAGCAGATTATTGAGGTTAAAAGGAACAAATGCTGATACGGCAATGATGACGTCGTCACTTGGCAGGAGATTGCTCTCAGCCAGCTAAGAGTTACGTTACTTGCTGTAAGAGATACGACTTTAGTATTTTCAAAATGATATTTTAGTGTTTTTAATTCTCCACCCGCATGAGAAGAATGTCTGAAAAAAAAAAACAACAGTACCAAAATTGACAATATTAGTTTCATGTTGGCATTATGTTAAATAAATATTCCTTATTCAAACTATATGAAAAAGGTTTCCATACAAATTCTATATAGTATTAGCCCTGTGTAAGATTCATATAGATTATTCCATAGATAACATTTTCACTTCTAGACTTCCTGACTTTAAAATCTCTTTTATTTTATTTTATTTATTTTATTATTATTATTTTATTTATTTATTTATTTATTTAAATTTTTTTTTTAATTTTTTTTTTTTTTTTTTTTTTTTTCATTGACTACGAATATAAATCACCGGGAAAGACAATATGTCAGTAGGTTTTGATATGTGTTTGAACATTTTAGCTTATTTGTCATTACTGAAAAAGCGTTAAGTTAGAGTTCAAATCTTTACGCATATATTATTTGGATATTTAATGGTTACGTTTTGCTTATTGATTATTATCGTGATTCCTTTTTTATTATAATTTGTAACCCTTCCGACTTCTTACGGAGTGTTATTTATATTGACTCCACTTGTATCCATACTTATTTTATTTTTTTTTATATTTATTTATTTATATATTTTTTTTTATATATATTTGATAATTAATGGTTGGCTTGAAATATGTGGGAAAAGTGTTCTAGCGGCGTACCGATAAAGGCTACTTGCGGGCATCAATTCTATAGATACAAGATATAAATGATAAACGTATTTAAAACCGCGAGAACCGCTATAATCCGGTTCGGATCCAACATCACGAGTTGTAACTCGTAAGACATTGACACTTCCTATTTAATTATCCGTTATTCTACCAAACCGATTGACTCTGGGTGATAAAATATATTATTGTTTTCTTAATGAAAGGAATTCACACAACGTGTTAAGGAGATTATTATTGATTTACACCACCTCGATCCACAGATTATTATGTGTTGAATTCCATATTTACTTGATTTAGCACTCATAAATATTCCTAACGCACTCAATTGCGGTGTTTGTTTTAGTGCTATTATTCTATATAACGTGTCAAGGAACTATTAACACTAAGAAGTGTTTATTCCCTCTGTCAGACTCGTAATTCTGTTTAATAATTCTACGTATATTCTTTCAAGGATTGATTTGGCACAGGATAGGCCCCTAAACTGACAGGTGTCTTAGTGTATCCCCTTGTTTTCATGACACGTGTTACAATTAGTTATGTGCTTTTTATATCTGTAAGCATTGTAGGCCAGAAAACAGTGATTTGGCTTTCTGTGACATACTATGGAACCCTGGATGACGGAATGCAACCAGTTTATGACGATTGGTATGAAAGAGATTATTATTACTACCTGGTCGTTAGTCATCTGCTGTGTTCTTCGGGTTTTCCTCGTCACGGACCTACATATAATACTACATTTGATTACATTATTCTGATACACATACCTTAAAGTTACTTTTGCTTTAGGGTTTCTGCTCGAAGTGTGTATTGTTTTTGCTTAGGCCGCTGACCTGTTTCCGTTTCGAAGTGTTTATTGTTTGGTGTTTATTGCTGCTGACTCTGTTTCCGTTTCGAAGTGTTTATTGTTTGGGTTATGTCTGTGACTCTTGCTTTGTTCAGTTTTGTAACAGTTCTGCGCTCCGACCCAGATATTCAATGCTCGCGATCTCTTGGGTTAAGGAATTTTCTTGTTTAGATACGGTTTTAACAATAGGTACGGATGTTTCTATATCTTTTAGTCTAATTAATGGTTCTTTGCGGTATGGTGCGGGATTGCGGGATAATGCGTCAGCTATATATTTGCTTTCCCAGGTAGATATCTTATCTTGGCTCCCAAGACCTGAATGATCATTGTTGTCACCGAGTTCCTTTTGGACTGTGATTAAAGCCTTTGAAAAAAACTCGGTAAAGGACTCATGTTCAGTAAGGACTTTATCAGGATAGCCATAGATTATGAACTTAAGATGTACTAGTGAGTTAATGATACCTAGCCCTTCCTTGCCTATTACTGCATATTTACTTTCAGAGGCTTTAGTTTACGTGAATAAAAAGCTATAGGGAAGAACTGTTTATCATATTGCTGAAGTAGTATCCCTCTTACCCCTTGGTCTGAGGCGTCTGTTGCAATAAAAAAAATTCCTTATTTAAATCAGGGATTTTTAAGTTAGGTAAGCTGCATTTTCCGCTTTTAAGATATCGAACGCCTGTTTGATGCTTTTCAGACCATAATAAATCTACGCTCTTCTTCGTAAGATCTGTTAAAGGAGCTGTCATGATTGAAGAGTTACATATTTGCATACGATTGTAATACCCACTACAGCGCAAAAGTGCTGTATTCCCCCTTTTACGTTAATAAGTACCGGAAGTTATGAATAGCCGACACCTTACCATGGACTACTTTTAAGACCTTGACCAGACACATAAAACCTAGATAAACATGTTGGGTTTAAAAAACTCTCATTTAGATATGTTACTCTGAGATTATTTGTCTTTGTCTCTGTAGCACTAGCTCTAGTTTATATGAATGTACTTCTAAGGTATTAGAAAGGATTACAAGATCATCCATATAGGCATGTAGGTTATCCCTAAAAGTCTCCAAACACTATATTGTAATTGGGGCGCAACGTAAGCCGGAGGCATACGTAAAAATTGATAATGTCCCCTGGGTGTGCTGAAAACGGTGTATGAGGTACAATCACTTAGGTAATGGTATCTGGTAAAAGCATTTTAAGTAAGTCCAAGTTGGTGAAAAAAAATTTATTCTAACCTAACAGAGATAAGATGTCGTCGGTACATCGCACTGGAAACTATCGGAAGTCGTTTCCTTGTTGTTTAAGCGACAGAATCTACGCAGATACGCCAAGTCCGATCCTTTATGACATGACGTTTGAGAGAAAAATTATATGGGCTATTTGATTTCCTAATGACTCCTATTACTAACATTTTTCAACGTCGTCCATTTATTTCTATTTGAAATTTCATTGGGGTTCTACACGAAGGTACGTATATAGCTTTATGTTTTGTCCTTAGACCGTATTTTGTTTTCAATGACATCCGTTTTTCTCCCAGAGATCACTCGCTAGTGGAGAAACTTCCTGGTATATTCAGGTAGAAGATAAAAAAAAATTCTGCTGAATCACCTCTGCTTGAATGACTTTACGGATATTACTTTAGATAGATTATCAGAGAGATTCATCACGACTGGTTGGGCGTGATTAAAAACTAGCAACAATAAAAAATGCGATATTTATAACTTCCGTATCCACGATATACTTTTAGGGCTTTTTGTTCGCGGAAATCGTTATATTTCAGAGTGTCGGGAAGGATTAAAAATTTCATTTCCCAGCAAAGTCTTTTTACACGCACTAAGACATTCGAGGGTGCATGCTTCTCGAGATTTTTGCGTGCAAAGTACGACTGCGGTTGTGGGAGACTTCTGTTGGGTCATTTGAACATGTTACGATTTATGAGACAAATGTATAGTTCCTTTATATAGTTATTATTTGATTAACTGTCCTCATTTTTGTTCAAACGGATTTTAATATGTTTGAAGGTTTATAGGATTTTCCTTTGATAAACACGCCTTATTTTGCAGGATGTAAGATAATATTTTGTATACCCGTAGATGGATCTTACAATTACACTAGATACAGATCAATGTTTTTTATAACTATAGAGGGATCTGTAAGCGCTCGCTTATCCGGACTTCTCATTAGGGAAGTTTCGACAACAGACGGTGAGTCCGTAAAATACAGGATAATACGTGTACTAATGAAATACAAGATATTCTAATTTTTAACGGCGCGTACAGTTGGGCTTAATCCACCAGTATTTATTATAACTTAATGTATTAAAATTAAAACGAAAACCTGCTCTGATTACTTATACGGTCGTGTGTTTCATAGGAAAAATCCTTTTTAATTCAAAAAGATATTGGTATGAACCAACATCGCTTTTCCCCACTCTGCTATAGTCGCTTATTGTGTGGAATTTGCTATGCTTTTGAACAACTTCGGCAGTTTTTTGACTACCTTGACCGCTTGACTAGGTGACACCAGTACCGAGTTTGCTTGTTTGATTCTGAAAGGCTACTGTTTTCTATTTCTTTTTGTATAATTAGGATCCTTCTCTTTATTACCATCGGCAACGTATTGTGTGTTTTTAGCATTATGTTGCTGGTTACGTATACAGCAATGAATGACGAACTATTAGGAACTGAGCGATTACTAATAAGACAAGGTATCTCTACTGTATTCAATATTAACTGTTTGTACTTCATTCTTTGCTAAAATTTGAAATAGTGAGGGATCCTGGTCAGCGCATTTAGCCTGACGAAAGTTTTTTACAGACATGTTATTCCTTGCAATCCAGCCGTATTTTTAAAGTTAAGTTGAGTCCATTGAGGTTCGATATTTTATATAACTCAAAAAACTCAAGGCTAAAACTGCGATCGGGACTTTGCAAATGGAGCATTTATTGTCATGACCCGAAATAGTGTTACCTCTAATTTATCTAGATTTGTACGGGTGTTCCACTTGTTTTTGTGTGTATTCTAATCACTACTGGTGCTTAATGACCCTATCCATGCATCTGTATAAATACAGACGTCCACTGCGTAAACGCATATTCACTGTTTAATATGATTTGTTACGTAAGGGATTAATAATCACCCAAAATGATAAAATTAACATAGTATATGATTATGATATTTCAGTAGAACTTCTGGAAACACACTCAAAGATAAAAACTCGCAGTAGCGAAATCTCAATGTATAGATAATTTCTGTAAAAAAGTAAGATTAAGAATGTCCTCGTAACTTCAGCCACAGGAATAACGAAATTCGACCTGCAAAGGAAACACTCAAAGTTACTCCAAATGAATAAAAAATTGTACTTAGCTTGCTTTTGTGGGAAGTCACGGTGTTCCGATAACGACACACGGCCTTGGTCCTCCTTCTCTATTTAGCGGACGACCTGGTTTGGCTTCAGTTTCCCCCGTGCGCGTTGTTTCGATGATTCGAGCCCTTAAAAATCCGATGCTGCAGACGCGTTCGGTTTGTTTCTTGCAGTGCCGGAAACGCTCACTAACGATGTTTTCTTGAATGATTCTAATGAGAGACGAAGCTTCCGTTGTCGTAGGAAAAAGACACGTCGGTTTTGTTTCTTGAAGTTATTCACTAATGATGATACTAAGTTGCTTGAAGAATCTCTTGCTTTCGTCGTCGTTAAAGAGTTCTTGTTGTTTTCTGAAGTCGCTCACTGATACTATGTTGCTTGAAGAATCTGCTGCTTTCGTCGTCGTTGACTTCATGATTTATTATTCTGTTTTTTCTTCGTAGGACGTTGTAGAGTTCTTCTGGTCCGCTGGCCACCAATATTAGAGCTAGTGCCTTGTATTTTTAAGGCGCCCCTATGAGGTAATGTTAGACTAGCGATAATCTATACGCTAAGTCGGTTGGTATTGCACTTCCATCTTCAATGGAGTGTCTGGGGTTTTGTAGATCACTTACGAAGTCGGTATTATCTTTACGACGATGTGTTAAACTCATGGTTCGGTGAGGTTTCTTTGTAGAAAACACAGGTATAAAAAACAGAATAGTATTCTTCTGAAGTTTTACATGATGAAGATCAGGTATGATCGTACAAGTCTTCTATGACGATAGCTTGATCGCTTCTGCCAATGATGATGGCTAATCCTATTCCTCTACATGATAAAGCTTAGGTAAAGAGGTACAGGTCTTCTAATGACGATCACTAACTCTGTTCTGCCTTTCTACCATCTCTGTTACAAGTTATGAAGGAACAGACAGTAGTTCGAACATATGAACATACTATCAGATGACATAGTTTCATACGAACACACAATCAAATGAGACACGCTACAGATCACGTAGGCGGTAGTTGTCTCAAGCAGGGAGCTTGGACTAATGTTTATAAACAATTGAATGACTACAGGTGACGGCATGTTATCTTAGCCTACATACTTATTGTATACGTCATCTTTAGCGTCTCTAGTCTGATCACATTCCTGCAAGCAATCTGGTTGACCTCTTTAGTTTTAGACTTTTATATATATGGACTAACATTCCATATTTTTATTATGTAAACACACTTACATATGTATATAATTATAATTACACATATATAACGTAATAAGTATATATTAATATATATATATATATAACATATATGTGTGTGTGTGTATTTATATATATATATATATATATATATATATATATATATATATATATATATAGGTATATAGGTATAGATGATATATGTATGTTTCCAAAAAAATGAGCGTAGCATTAAGTTCTATCACATGACCTTATGTCTATAAAACAGGTAACAGGCGGTGATCTCTTATCTTGTCGATTCCTAAAGTTTTATTTTTGCATTATCATTATCAGCTTGCCTCTATCAACCACTGAATTATTATTGGAGACTGAAAATAGAAAGTCCCCAAGCGGCCAAGTTCTTAATCACCGATCTCACGTCAGTTCGTGTTGACCGCTCCGTTAATATTTATAATTTATAACAGGTGGAATGTGACCATAAGATTCCATACACTGTGGCGTATGTGATACTATCACCATAACAATATTTTCTAGAGCCTAAATAGAGTCTTTTTAGCTCCAAGATAAAGAGGAGAGTAACAGCCCTTACGACTCTGTTTTTCTTCTCGTAATTTTACATAATTTATTGTGCTACCCCGTTTCTACGCTTTTCCCCCCTCCCCCTCTGTCTCGGTCTCTTCCCCCCTCCACCGCCCACCCACTCCCCCATCACCCCCCCTAGCCCCTCGACCCACGCCCCCCTACCCCCCACCCACCTCCCTACAATTCCCCCCTACCCCGCCCCTTCTTTACGATAACATCCTCGAGGCTTGTGTTATTGAAGTGCTGCAATGAGGTCTAAAAGGTATTCTCGTTAGACTTCCCTGTCGTAGCATAATAAGTCAACTGGTTCAATTATGGACTGATAGCTCAGTCAACAGCTGTTTCATATACTAGTTCTCGTTTGCAGAGCTTAAGTTCTCTCTCTCTCTCTCTCTCTCTCTCTCTCTCTCTCTCTCTCTCTCTCTCTCTCTCTCTCCTTTTATTACCCGTCACTAAAGAGGTTAATGGCATCAACGACTGTATGAGTAAGTAATATCACGAAATTTGTACCTGGCAGACTGTTGAGCGTTTATACAAAATCAAAAATTTGAAATTTACACTCTTCTTATCCCCCGTCTCGAAACCAGGAGAGGGAAAATCACACAAATTTGGAATCCACTGCTATAGTAGATTAACATTAACAATGCATTTGATGTCTAGGCCAGTTCCTTACGACGCTCCTGATTGGCTGTTGATAAGCCAATCTTAGGGCTGGAAACTCTCAGTCTTTCGAGAGAGTTCACTTAGGCAGGATGTATGTTCCACCTCTCTCCTAAAGACGTATCCCTCAAGGAAAGGTGGAACATAGATCCTACCCATGTGAACTCTCGAGAGAGACAGAGTTTCCAGCCCTGTGATTGGCTTATCAACAGCCAATCAGGAGCGTCGTAAGGGACTGGCCTAGACATCAACTGTACGGTTGATGTGAATCTGCTATAGTAATAGTTTTATAGGTACACCTATACAGTTCATTTCTTTTCTGAAACTAAGAATAAGAATAAAAATATAGTATTCTGCGGCACAGATCTCATGTTAAGATTTCTGCTTTAGTCCTGAGGTATACTACAAAATAATCATATAATGCCACTCACAGGCACGTCAGTTTTTGGATTTGAGTTTTTACACCACATATTGTAACAGGAGTCAGGATTTTAAATTATTTATTTTAACTTTTACTTACATTACGATGAATTTTCTAATCATTATTATGATTATATCACAGTTAATGAAAAAAGTAGTTATACTTTTCGTTATCAATGACTATTGTAGAATTTTCTACTATGTTGGTAAAATTATGTTGATAAATTTATGCTGATGAAATTTGATGTACATTTTAATAATTTTGCGAATTTTTAAGAACAGTCAGTGAAAAACGAGTGTTATCTATTTCAGACTGATATTTTGTCCATATCTTCTTCCTCTAAGTAAGTAGTAAGCTGGACTTCTTGAGTCACTTGCTAATCTGAGCCTCGTCTCTTTCTGTGTTCTCAGTTAATTCAGATCACTTGGATTTGCTGATGACATCTGAAAGAATGTTCCTGCTATAATCCCAGTTAGTTTGGGAGCAGTCACTGCAAGGGATATTCATCCTAAAAAAAATGAGTATCCCATCAGCAATGAAATGGGCCAATGTCCATATTGAAGAAAAATAGGATCAAGTTCACTACTGCACAAGCCAGTTCAGTTCTGTACAAGAGGAAACGTGAAACGGTACATTCACCGTTTTACCTAGTTGGGTAGAATGTTAAGTATATCCTTAACAAAAGAAGAGGAAGACAGATTATCAGAGAAAACGGTGGGTCATTACTTTTCTTTTGTGTGTTATATTATTCCAGAAAGATCACACTGAGCGGTGCCATTTGATTGCCGAATGCTGGTTCTGTAATCATTTTCTAAATGATTTTAAAACTCTATATCAAATCTATCGCAATACTTCTTCAGACACGTAGTCGTAAGTTGGCATAGAATATACCTGCATTTAATTGAATACTTAACGAAACTACAGCCAAAATAAGGGAAAATTGTGTGGATGCAGATAATATTAAAGATGGCACTTCGAAATATATCCAAAATTTATTCTAGATTTCAAGAGTCGTAGGTTACGAACAAGGAGGAAAACCAGTAAAGGCTGAAAAATGTAATTCAGACCATAAAATGAAAAGACTGAATCTAGACCAAAAACTTCGCTTACTGCAATTAGAACCCTCTCGCTAATGATATGCATCGGAAAACCATTCGACGAACGCAAAAAGTAAGCTTTTCCATAAAAGCTAATATGCCTAATGGAAATATCAGACATGGAATAATGATTATTGTGCTCATGGAAAGGAGCGCAGATTAAAAGAGGTTCAAGAGCTCATTTGATAATAAATGATGACATTATTGGTAAAACATATAGAGTAAATGGTTCTAGTTTCTTGATAGAAACTTTACGGTCGCCGGTGACAAGATATTTAAGAGTAAGATTACGAGAGGGTCGCTTGGAGTAACACTGCTTTTATATATATATATAATATATATATATATATATATATATATATATATATATATATATATATATATATATAAGTTTTTTGACCTCGCTGATTACATATGGCAAGTTACTCATTATTTACACACACACACACACACACGCACATATATATATGCATGTATGTATGTATGTATGTATGTATATATATATGATATATATATATATATATATATATGTGTGTGTGTGTGTGTGTGTGTATGTGTGTGTGTGTGTGTGTGTGTAAATAATGAGTAACTTGCCATATGTGATCAGCGAGGTCAAAAACTTTGACGACCACAGAAAACCTGATGATAAGCTGCCAAGACGAACAAGCAAAAGTGATTACCTCCCCAAATAAAATATGGAAATTAAAACTAGGATCGACACCTTTCTTTTGGATGACAACCTGAAAAGAATCGCAAGAATATTCACGAGATAAGGACAAAGTTTTCCCATATAAATGTATCTATATATATGAAACATCTGTAGATGATGCAACTTCGTGCTGGCAACTTCATCCCAAAAGATCGACTGATAACTCGGAGGCAAGATTCCTGTAGGATCCGCTTCCCTTCATGGAATGTGAGAGCGATCTCGAAGAATGTGTGCTGCCCCCGAAGACTTTTCCGAAGCCTTTCGTTTCCAGTTAGGACTAAATCAGATTCCTTCTCCACACAGCTTTGTACTTTAGTATTGTGTAACAAATCCAAAGGCTGCAGAACCTGGAAATTGTCTTGAGGCCTTCGGAAGCCCCAGAGACAATACGTCTTATTGCTAAGCTCGACTTAAGAAAGGCATTGAATATAGGGCACCAAGTCCTCGGGACTCGCAGAGATTTGATCCTGAAGACGCATCCGAAGACTTTCGTTTTCAGTAAGGGCCAAATCCAATTCTATCTCTGCCCAGCTTTGTACTTTAGTATTGTGCAACAAATCCAAAAGCCGGAGACCCTGGAGAAAGTCTTGAAGCCTTAGGAAGCCCCAGAGACAATGCGACTTATTACAAAACTCGACTTAAGAAAGGCACTGAATACAAGGTACAAAGTCATCGGAACTTGCAGACAAGATTTGATCCTGAAAGCTCATTTGAAAAGTCTTATACAATTATGCATGGAAGACAACGCAGGAGAGAAGAGCGCCTGAGGACGATCAAGGAACGAAACAGGGACAATGAAGAAAACGAGAACAAATAGCAAAGAGTCAGTTAACGAAATTACAACCCTTGGATTACATCATTCGACTTAGCACCAGAGATAAGGATCAGCATCAAGTAATACTGGATGATATTAAAATCAAAATTTGAAATCAAATGCAATGCAAAAGTTACATGCCTCTATAAAACATATACTTTCAAAATCAACCTCTGGTGCAGTGTAAAATTCAGTAATTTATTCCATCTGTAAAAATAAAATAAGAATTTTCAAAGGCAACCTCTGGCATGGCGTAAAACCCAGTAAGTTAATGCCTTTGTAAAAACAATGTACAGAGGCAACTTCTGGTGTGGTGTAAAACCCAGTAAGTTAAGGCTTCTTGAAAAAAAAAAAAAAAAACTTGCAAAGGCAACCTCAACCTCTGGCGTGGCATAAAACTCCGTAAGTTAATGCCTTTGTAAGAAAAAAATTTACAAAGGCAACCTCTGGTGGGGCGGAAAACTGATATGTTAATGTTTCAGTAAAATAAAATTTACAGTGACAACCTCTAGAATGGCGTCAAACCCCGCAAGTTAATGCCTCAGTAAAAAGCAAACTTGCAAAGGCAACCTCTGGTGTGGCATAAAACCCCGTAAGTTAATGCCTTTTTAAGAAAAAACTCCCAAAATTTACAGAGACAGCCTCTAACGCGGTGTAAAATCCCATAAGTTAATGCTTCTGTAAAAAATAAACTTGCCAAGGCTACCTCTTGTTAAGTGTAAAACCCCGTAAGTTAATCCTTTTGTAAGAAAAGATATAGAAAAAAAATGTTCAGCGGTAACCCGTGGATCAGCGTAATAACCCATAAGTTAATGCAAAAGCAACCTCTGGTTAATGTTTTTTTAGAAATAAAACATGCAAAGACAAACTCTAGCAGAGCACAAAGCCTGTTAAGTCCATGCTGTTATACGAAAAAAAACATTAAAAAATTAAAAGATTCAGTAGCAACCTTTGGCACGGTATGAAACCCAGTAAGTTAATTACCTTGTAAAAAAGCAACAAAAAATCTTGAAAAGTCACTTCTAGTGTGGTGTAAATACCCTAAGTTAATACTTTTGGAGAAATTTTTTTCATTTCCAGAGAAATAAATCCACCCATAAGTTAATTCATTTATTAAAAAAAATTGCCAAAGAAAAACCAATAAAAATAGAGAAAAATTTACTTTGGAAACCTTTGGCGCTGGGTAATACCCCATAAGTTAATGACTCTAAAAAATAAAACGTGCAAAATCAACATCTGGGAAGGCGTAAAAGCCCTGTAGATTAATGCCTTGGTAAAGAAAAACTTACAAAGGCATTAATCTATGGGGGTTTTAACTCCAACCAGATGTTGACTTTGCACGTTTTATTTTTTACAGTCATTAACTTATGGGTATTACCCAGCGCCAAAGGTTTCCAAAGTAAATTTTTCTTTATTTTTATTGGTTTATAACAAAAAGATTATTTACATAGTCTTATGACTTGACAGAGGTTACCTTTGTAAATTTATAGAATAAGCTTTGCTTACAGAGGCATTAACTTACGGGTTTTATGCCATGCCAGAGCTTAATTTTAACAATTTTTTTTAATAAATGGATTAACTTATGGGTTTTACGCAGAGCTAGTGGTATTCTCTGGAAATGAAAAAAATGTCTCCCAAAAGTATTAACTTAGGGTATTTACACCACACTAGAGGTTGCCTTTTCAACCGGGCCAAAGGTTGCTACTGAATCTTTTATTTTTTATGTTTTTTTTTTTTTTTTTTTTTTTTTTTTATAACAGCATGGACTTAAAAGGCTTTACGATTTGCTAGAGGTTTCCTTTGCATTCTTTATTTCTACAAAAGTATTAACCAGAGGTTGCTTTTGCATTAACTTATGAGTTATTACGCTGATCCACGGGTTACCCCTCAACATTTTTTTTTATATCTTTTCTTACAAATGGATTAACTTACGGGGTTTTACGCTTAACCATAGGGTACCTTGGCAAGTTCATTCTTTTACAGAAGCATTAACTTTATGGGGTTTTATACCGCGTTAGAGGCTGTATCTGTAATTTTTTTTATTTTGGGGGGTGAGGTATATATATATATATATATATATATATATATTATATATATATATATATATATATATATAAACATATTAAGCCACCTTTTCCCTTGCGTCTCCAGATCGTGGCATTTTACCAGTTTTAATCAAGCTTTTATGATAAGGTTGCCAGTTTCGTGTATTCCCCACTAATGTATAGAGGGCGCAAGGTCTATAAACTTTCGGGAATTCTTAATGGTCCCCTAACCAACTTTTACTTGATCAGCCTTTTTTATTTGGCGGATCAAATGATCGCATTACAGCGAACGTACGAGTATGACTGTTGTGTGCTTAGAATCGCCTAAATTGCAGGGCGAATATCTCCGTCGACAAATTCCCATTGAAGACGCTCAGCTGGAAGGACTATTTGATCTGCGGGAGGGATCTCAAAGTACGACGGGAAATTCCAGAGGCTTGGCATAATACTAAGAGATCAACAGTCACTGACCCGTCCTGAGAATTATGATTGATTTCCAACTGCCAAATGCGGCAAAAACTAGTCTGGTGGTTGAGAATGATCTGGAAGGTGCAGCTAAATTTGGACAATGATGGCATGTATGATCTTGACAACTGAAGATAATTACCGCTGCAATGAGAGGTGAACGTTTAGGATTCCTATAGAATGTTAAAAGTTTGCTGCTGATTCATAAATCCACACGGTCGAACAATGTCCGACGGACAAACATTGTTACCATATTATAGGCGAAGCAGGATGACGTCATAATCGTTGAACGATTAAAGTAGATCTGGCAACAAACAGTGGTACCAGATGAGGTTGTATACCACTGCTTTTACTCTGCTCACAAGGCAGAGAACCGGTTGTGAGAGATTTCATCTGTGATCGTGCATAAAAGCAAAAGTGTGAAGATGAGAGATAATATCAAAGAGGACTAAGATCAAGTATATAACAATAGAAACGAACTTTATAACAACGCTTGATGTAAGACTACAACGTAAAAGCTTAATCTGAACCGATCACAATGACTTAAATTTATTGTAAAGGAATTGTCCCTTTAATTTGTCTTTAAGTCCCATTTCTTGCAGAACTGAGAAGAAGAAGAAAAAGAAGAAGAAGAAGAATAAGAAGAAGAAGAGGAATTGAGAGTGATTTGACGGCTACGTTCAGTGTTGTAAATGACCCTTTTCGTGGACTGCTCAATGACTGGCTAGTCTGGCTGGGCTCAAGAAAGTTCACAGAAGCATTCTTGAAAGAGAACAACCAGCAACCTCACTTTTCTTTTTATAAAACAGATAATATCACTTTAGTAGATTAAACATCTAGTTATGCCTATTTTGTATCTGAATTTTATGCGGAAGATTTCTGAACAGCTCCGCTCAACAGACTCGTATTGATACTTTCTGAACCTCCATATTCGTAACGGTCCTTAATTCAGTCGACGTACATTGTATCATGAAAACAACACTTTTATGTTACAATAACTCTGACTTCAGTTCATTTGACTGAACAACCTCACTTTATAGTAAGAAATTTTTTTCAGACGCTTTCTGAACACGAATTAAATTATCTGGAAATTTAAACAGTCCTTAAAAAGTAACGAGAAGAATAGATTCTTTAGTAATAATAGAGGTGGATAGTCTTGGATCTCATTATTTTGTAAGTTTGATTCATAAAACGCTTTAACTGAAGCTGGTATAGATGAACATTGCCTAATTAGGCCTTAGTGATATTTAAGTGATATTCATCTCTGTCTGCCTGTCTGTCTTTCTCTCAATACTTATCCTCTCTTTGTTATGAAATGAATGAATTTCTTTTCAAATTAGTGTGTAAAACATAGGTGCCTCCATTTCTGTGTTCCTGAAATAATTCTATATAAATGTTGCTTCCTTACATTATCTTTATCGCTTTCTTTTTTTTCATGCGTCATAATTAAAAGGAAAGGTTGGTACCAGTTTTGCATAATTATAGTTATGGAAAAAACGTGGTTATGAGCCATATGGCCGGGATAAGTTTTGCCTCAACGGCCTGTTCTTTGCATTAATGGGAAAACTTCATTGTTTTATTGCTCTTTTATGTTCTCCTTTCATAATAAAGATGTGAAGCATGAATAAGATATGAAGGAGAGTCCAAGAAATCAGAGAAGTATCAGGCTCATCAAGAACGGAAAAAGGATCAAGGGGAAATCTAAGTGGGATTTATTACATGGATTACGGTGCTGATTTTTCAGTAGCGATAAATATTGAATGACAGAGAATGCGTCTTCGGGCTTATTTAAATCAGAGCAGCATATTCAGAGAATATTTTCTAAGTAAGCGTCCCTTACGGAAATCACATATTGTGAAAACGAGGAAAAGGGGCCACTGCAATTCTATTTTAAAAAAATAAGTAAGTAAAACAAACTGCGGCAACGTTTACAATAAAGTTATCATACGAACTGCTAACGACGTTTTTTTTAAACTTGTGAACGCTGACTGAACATTAACACACACGTGCACATTATATATACGTATGCATACATACATTTACATATGTGTGTGCGCGCGCGTAAAGTATTGCATGTCAATATGATACTGGAAGCCATCAATTATTTCTTACAAGGTATTAGAGACAGACAGACAGAGACAGAGAGAGAGAGAGAGAGGCAAAAAAGCGCTAGATTTAACTGCCAAGCTTAAGTCACTGTTGTATTTGTTTGTATGGTGTTTTTACGTTGCATGGAACTAGTGGTTATTCAGCAACGGGACCAACGCTTTACGTGACTTCCGAACCCCGTCGAGAGTGAACTGCTATCACCAGAAATACGCATCTCTAACCACTCAATAGAATGCCCGAGAATCGAACTCGCGGCCACCGAGGTGGCAGGCCAAGACCATACCGATCACGCCACTGAGGCGCTTTAACCGTTGTAGGCGGTGAGTATTTACCAGCCATTTAAGACAAAATTTCTTTAAAGTCTGTTAACCTTTGTTTTGAAAGTAATTGTCATTACCAGCAGACATCATCCTTAGATTGGATGTGTTATTCCAGTTCAAGGACGAGGTCAAGGCCATGGAGAGAATACTTGATGAGAGGATTTCCTTATGTGTCTACTACCACCCCAAACTAGTCAGCACCCTCTTAATGCAAAATAGCACGGGCCCCCGAGCAGGGATGCAGGAGTCGATCAATGTAGTATACAAATTTAAATGTACAGAATGCCAAGCCCTCAGCAGTTATATAGGGCGCACCAATATAACTCTATGTAACCGATTGCAAGCTCACCATAACCAAGGGGCAATATTTCAACCCTACATAGACAATCACGACCATAAGCCGCCGTTATAGGAATTATGAGAAAACACAGAGATCGTGCTTAGAGAAGCGAATTTCCATCGATTGCAAATAGCAAAAGCTGTGAGTATAAAGTAACAACGGCTGGCACTACATGTACAGAGGAACACTGACTTCATTCTCATTTCTTCAAGGAAATTGCAGGACATCCATGAGAATTCAAAGGGAGACACCAGCGACAGATTACCCTTGGACACAACTACCGAAACCGAAGCAAATCGAGACTATGACGCCCTTGCCTATGCCCTTGGAAGCGAACCTCTGCACAGGTTGTGTCCTATGGAGCGCCAGGAATGCCCATGCTGCCGTCCAGACAGCCAGCTAACCCTTAGAAATACAGAACCCAATGACATCATGTTTGAAACTCAAACTGCCGCCTGCAGTAATAAAAACCATGTATGTCGATTCATAATCCAGTCCTGATGAAGCCGCCAAGAGAGGTGGAGAAATGGTCTGTCGATTAGAATATGAAAAAGTAAATGGAAAGGAACAAATGATCAAAGTGTCCTACTTTCCCCCTTCGTTTTTCAGAACGTGGTATGCTTCTAGTTTTCATAAAAATTTTAGGATGAGATTGCCAGCCTCACCCCTTGCACATGGATGTTTAGAGGGCTTGAGCTTTGATTTCTTGGAGGATACCCAACCCAGCACTTACCAGACCCAACCTAACCTTGGATGATCATACGACCACCTGCGGTACAGCAAATGTATGGCTGTTGTTTGCTTAGAAGTGATTCCCAACCAGGGTTCCGTGGAACCTTGGGGCCCCTTATGCCATCATCAAGGTTTTCCGCAAGAAGTCTGTATATATATATATATTATATATATATATATATATATATATATATATATATATATATATATATATATATATATATATATATATATACAGAGAGAGGAGAGAGAGAGAGAGAGAGAGAGAGTGCCTGTAGATAAAGGTTCCCTAGGATATCAAAAATTGTTTCAGGGGTTCCTTGAAGGTATAAAGGTTGGTAATCACTGGCTTAGATTCACTAAAATTGCCGAGGTGTTTGCGTGCGTACACAAATTTCGTGTGAAGCCATTAAACTTTAGGGATGCGGTAAAGAGAGAGAGAGAGAGAGAGAGAATTCTAAACCGTTAACTGCACAGAATTCTAAAATGATGCAAATATACCTCGACACGTAAAATTTATGTTGAAGTTCACTAACTTTCATATTGAGTTCTTGCAACTTTTTTTCTTTTTCTTATTATCTAAAAGATGAATGGACTGATCTTAAAAGACATCATCATGTGACTGTTAATCGAGGAAGTTAGCTTCGAATTCGAAAAATGAATTGCAAGAACAAATGACGAAAATTTGACCATCACTCAAGCGATTAATGAGCATTTCCTTACCCTCGCTCCCCTCTTCTTCCTCTAAGGAAAATAAGCAAAGTTTTTGCCTGAAAATGAATAGATGGAGATCTTTTGCGCCTGGAGTGATTACTCGGTTCTGATTTTTCCCGGTTATTAGTACTTTTATGAGTCTTGCAGCTCATTAGCACTACTGCAGTGAGTATCAGCGACTCATTTTCGTTTTAGTAACCATACTTTTAGTCTCGACTTATTCCTTTATATTCTCTTTGAGTGTTTGGTTGTCAAAGTATTAATGAGTTATGTATTACCATAAACAAATACTAATTTATTTTCCATCACGGATTATCTTGATCTTTTTAATAGTGATAAATCAAAAAAATAATATTCAATTTGGAAGGAATTTATGGAGGCTACAATCTCATTTGCGACCACCATTGAATAACGGCGCCTACATAATCGACTATATTCTACATCATATTTTCAACCAAAATTTCTTAATTTTACACCGAGATGATTTAGGTGGTCGGCGGTCTTAGGCCTCTCTTAATGGCTTTTTCTCCATCGCTGACTCTATCATATTAAGACCTTTTTTCACAGTCATTTGAAAAAAATTCCTCCTCCTCTTCCCTCATATGTATACAATATATATGTATACAGTATATATATTATATATATAT
>NC_087205.1:64370000-64372338 GCF_015104395.2 Macrobrachium nipponense
TACCTGCCTTGCGTCAGTCACTTTGAGACCTCCAAGACATTTATTCTTTATCTTCATTCTCCAGAATTCTGGCCAACTGTATCCTTCATATGTATATCCCTTGCGTGCAACCTGTCCGGTCTTTTGTGCCACTTCCTTTCCTTCATTGTTTGTCACTGACATTAATGAATTCCCCCTCCCTCTCGACGTCTACAGTCATCTTAAAACAAGATTTTAATCTCTCTCTCTCTCTCTCTCTCTCTCTCTCTCTCTCTCTCTCTCTCTCTCTCTCTCTCTCTCTCTTCATAAAATAACAAATACAATATTGTTTAGAGATTAAATTCGCCCATCGAATCTAGCTTCCATTTGTACCATCACAAATCCTAAGCACTGAAGGAAAAGCAACTAATTAGCCCATTTTTACCTCATCCGAAGGCGTAATTTGCATTGTTGATTATATGACATGATAAGAATTTCTGATAATCCCAGTAAATAATTTCCGATGCAATCGGGGATTTCCGTTTGCTGAAAAGATTAGGCCTGTCGCTGAAGTATCTATGAGCTGACAAGAACTAAACGCAAATGAATATTCAAAGTATTTCTGATCAGACGAATCTACTGTTGAAACAATTTTTCATTCAGTCACGAACCGCACATAAATGTAAATACTAGCCTATCCATACCATTAAAATCGTTGTAATTTAAGAGATATTCGAAACAACATCTAATCCTCAGAGGTAAGAATCTGGCCCGGGCTGGACTCCAGAAAGTCTAAACATGTGGTTTCTTACCCATGCACTGTTATTTTTGCACACAGTAATTCGTATCATATCAAGGAAGTATTTAACATCTCAGAGAGAAGGTAAACTTGTAGATAAACAGAATAAATGAGTCACGTGATCGAAATGAAAACCAAATTATGTGTTATTAGTTGTCATTGTTCAGCATTCAATAACTTCAATCTTTCAGCAGAACTATAATACTTATAATTCAGTCCTAATTATATTAGCAACTCACTTACTATAGCTTATTGGAGGATTATACAAGATGGCTGGAATTTTGATTCTGTGAAGAAAGAAAGTCTAGGCGCTGAATAATTTAATCCACTTTCCCTGTCATATTTCATGTATTGGTGCTGATTGGTCGGCGGCCTTGCCGCATCATTTGCTTCGATTAAATTCGAGGGAAATATCGTCCGCAAGATCTGCCTAGTAAAGTTATGTTGTTGGCTGCCATTCGTCCCTGTTTAGAATATCGGTACCGACAACACTGAAGGAAACTTGTCGGTTCAATCAGTATCATTATCAGATCTCCACATCCTTCTTATACGGTTAGCAAGTTCCTTTGCTGATCTGGCTTATAGTTGCAGTTCAAACTAGTATTACTTCGAGCAGAGGGCGAAAGTGACAGTCTCTTTTCTGTGAGCCACTTAGCGTCCGTGAGGATACTACATCTTATTTGAATTTTGTTTAGATTAGTAATACTCATAGGACCGTCTCATCTGTCTCATTGGCTTCTAATTCTTAATGAAATAGCTAAATATTAGTATGTTTCCACCAGTCCTATCGGCCTTTTTCATCATAAAATCAATTTTTCTTATTCTGTGATCTTTCTCATCCATCAGCGTTTGGGAGAAGTATTCTGATTTGTCCGCCCAACAACCTCCAACCAGAAGTCACTACGGTTTCCGTCAAACCTTTTACCGTCTTCAGCTGCACCTTGTTCTTATTCTCCATAGGCTCCACACTAATGGTAGGGAGAGTCGAACTTCGCGTTTGTTTGCTCTCATCTTTGTTCCCCGTTTCAGGAAGGAAATTACAGGAACTTTTTGATGCTGTTGATTGTTCTGACGACTGTCTCTCAAACTCTGAACACTAAGGGAACTGCTAACTTTATCTCCGTTATCGTGTCAGCGACGAATACATATTTTTTTTCTTCTACAAACTTCCATTTTTAAACATTCTCACTTTGCTCCTCAAAGATAGAAAATCATCTTTTTAATTTTGTCGTCGAGCCCTGGCAATAAAAGGGCATAGATTACCGGCCTATTAGGTCTTTACTAACCAACCCCCCATGCCCCAATCCCACTCCCCTCTCCGGCCCCACCCCTACTCCCCATTCCCCCAACCCCAATCCCCCACCAGAAAGATCGCACTCCCTATAACTCCAAAGTGATCTTTGTGGATTAAATAAGTTCGAACCCGAAACACAGGACGAACCGGTATCAAGAGTACAATACAGAAGTTCAGGATAACACTGTCCACAATCAAGTTGAGAATTGATTTTTGAAACTTTTCTGAATTATACTCTTATCCTGACAACATGAGCCTATATAGCAATGTGGTTTGCCTTTCGCCTT
>NC_087205.1:64372838-64405948 GCF_015104395.2 Macrobrachium nipponense
TAAAATAAATAAGCTCACTTTTATAGGATTCGAAATGTTAATCGCCTCTGGCTCCACTCAGCAGCAAGAGAAAAACCGGAAATTTCATATTTTTGTGGCCGTGAAACGTTAATGAGGCTTATGATTTGAGCGACAGGAACAGGAGTGCTTGACTACATTCACATGATGAGGTTATGCCATTTAAATTAGCATGATGACTAAGAGTTTATAGAGTTCTAAATTTTTTTTTAGTTAATCACGATATTTCGTTTCTTAAAAAAATGAAGCATTTGAAATTTCTTACCATACATGTTTTGAGCATCAAAATCAGATACATTTGCTCTCACAATTAAAATCTAACATACAATCATTACTCCTAATTTCTTACCATACATGAATGAGTATAAAAATCAGATAGATTTGTTCTCACAGTTAAAATCTAACATACAATCATTACTCCTAACAGCACAGGAAAATGAAGAAATGAAAAAATTGCCCTATGTTTATGCAATAAAAAAAATTTTAGTATAAAAAATATATGAGAAACTATTTATATGAATCGCCGTTTAAAAAAAAAAAAAAAATATAAAAAATTATGACTAATAAAGATCATTACTTGATTCCTTTCTTTAAAAAGGCATAATCAATAAATACACAGAGGGAGAGGGATAGTAAACTTAGGGCATAGAAAAAATAGGAAAAAAGATAAAGCAGAAACTGGAGAAAAAGTTGTAACACATGACTGGTGTGTTATATGTAGAGAAAAGGGCTTAACCTTCATAGCCATTCACCTCTGCCATGGCATGCACTCCTTACTCTCTGGATATTCAGGCTCCCATTTTCAATAACTCTTTCAGCACACTTCAGTGTATTTAATATATATATATATATATATATATATATTATAATATATATATATATATATATCATATATATATATATATATATTATATATATATATATATATAACTGAATCACGAAAGTATGCAACGTGATAAATGCATAAATAAAGGTATAAGCCACGAAGGAAAGTGAAGTACTGGAGTAGCTACCAGATCTTCCGACTCAACGTCCTTTACTTAGCAGATAATCTGCTAAGTAAAAGACGTTGAGTCGAAACATCTTTCAGCTACTCAAGTGTTTCACTTTCCTTCGTGGTTTATACCTTTATATACCGTATTTGACGGTATATATGACGTACCCTCATTTCAGCAGGTCAGATTCAGGAAAAAAGTTTTTAGCGTATTTAAGCATATATTGTTGAAAACAGTCTAGCTGTACATTACACAGCAGAAACATAGCTGTATAAAAGCAATTTGGTAGTACAGGCAAGCAATAAGCATACACAAGACATCTCAACAGTAGGAAATAAGCAAGCTGTTAATATAGGCATGCAAAGCAATCATACCGGCAACGATCATACAGTAGTTTTATTCCTCGCCAACAGATGACATTACCGGTAGGTCAGAGCGCCGCGCCTTAGATTGCTTTCATTTTTACGAATTCATTTTTAAAGCACCGGTAATAATACAATAATGCCAGCAATGAATTAAGGATGCATGGAGTTTAGGGTAGGTAAAAGTACTGAGCATAAGCTGGGTTAGTGAGCGTCAGAGAGAAGATTAGCCTAGGCCTACGGGAGGTCTCAAACTTCACCTACAATGTATAAGACGCAGGGCGATTTTTTTAGCCAAAATTTTGGAAAAAAAGTGCGTCCTATATACCGTCGAATACGGTATATATATATATATATATATATATATATATATATACTCTATATATATCTATATATACATATATAATACATTATATACATATATATATATATATATATATATATATATATATATATATATATAATATATATATATATAGGTATATACATATATAGGTATAGATGTATGTATGTACTATGTTTCCAAAAAATGAGCGTAGCATTAAGTTCTATCCAATGACCTTATGTCTATAAAACAGGAACAGGCGGTGATCTCTTATCTTGTCGATTTACTAAAGTTTTATTTTTGCATTATCATTATCAGCTTGCCTCTATCAACCACTGAATTATTATTGGATACTGAAAATAGAAAGTCCCAAGGCGGCCAAGTTCTTAAACACCGATCTCACGTCCGTTCGTGTTGACCGCTCCGTTAATTAATATTTATAACAGGCGAATGCGACCATAAGATTCCACACACTGTGGCGTATGTGATACTATCACCATAACAATATGTTCTAGAACCTGAATAGAGTCTTTTTAGGTCTAAGATAAAGAGGAGACTAACATCCCTTATGACTCTGTTTTTCTTCTCGTAATTTTACATAATTTATTATGCTACCCCCGTTTCTACGTTTTTCCCCCCTCTCTCTCCACCGCCCACCCACTCCCTCCACCCTACCCCCGACCCACGCCTCCTACCCCACCCACTCCCCCCTACAATTCCCCCCTACCCCGTTCTTTACGAGAACATCCTCGAGGTTTGTGTTATTGAAGTGCTGCAATGAGGTCTAAAAGGTATTCTCGTTAGACTTCCCTGGCGGAGCATAATACGTCAACTGGTTCTGGTTCAATTATGGACTGATAGCTCAGTCAACAGCTGTGTTATAGACTAGTTCTCGTTTGCAGAGGTTAAATTCTCTCTCTCTCTCTCTCTCTCTCTCTCTCTCTCTCCTTTTATTACCCGTCACTAAAGAGGTTAATGGCATCAACGACTGTATGAGTAAGTAATATCACGAAATTTGTACCTGGCAGACTGTTGAGCGTTTATACAAAAAGAAAAATTAGAAATTTACACTCTTCTTATCCCCCGTCTCGAAACCAGGAGAGGGAAAATCACACAAATTTGGAATCCACTGCTATAGTAGATTAACATTAACAGTGCATTTGATGTCTAGGCCAGTTCCTTACGACGCTCCTGATTGGCTGTTGATAAGCCAATCTTAGGGCTGGAAACTCTCAGTCTTTCGAGAGAGTTCACTTAGGCAGGATGTATGTTCCACCTCTCCTGAAAGACGTATCCCTCAGGAAAGGTGGAACATAGATCCTACCCATGTGAACTCTCGAGAGAGACAGAGTTTCCAGCCCTGTGAATGGCTTATCAACAGCCAATCAGGAGCGTCATAAGGGACTGGCCTAGACATCAACTGTACGGTTGATGTGAATATGCTATAGTAATTGTTTTATAGGTACACCTATACAGTTCATTTCTTTTCTGAAACTAAGAATAAGAATAAAAATATAGTATTCTGCGGCACAGTTCTCATGTTAAGAAATAAATCTTGAAAATTACTTACAACTGAAAACATGAACCGCACGACTTACTTCAGGACAGACCCATTGATCAAAGGATGCCCGGGCACATCCTGACTCGGAATGTTATTGGACATGGACAGGGAAATAAATCTTTGAGATTAGGAACAATTAATCTAAGTACTTTGAGAGGTAAGGAGGAGGAGGTAATCATGATGATGGAGGAAAGAAAAATAGACATTTTGGGGTTGTGTGAAACCCGTTTACCAGGAGAAGGAACAAAATTATTGCATAACAATTACCAATTATTTTACAAAGGTGGAAGAACCGCACGACACGGAGTAGGTTTTATTGTGAGTGAAGAGCTAGCTGGAAAAATTAGTCATCTAGAATTCAAATGTGATAGGATTATTAGCATTTCCTTAAAGTTAGGAACATTTCAAGCCAGCATAATTCAGGTGTATGCACCACAGCAGGGCCGCCCTCAAGAAGAAAAGGAAGAATTCTACAGACATCTACAAGAAGTAAAAGATTCTGTCCCATATGTAGAGAATACATTAATAATTGGAGATATGAATGGACATATTGGGCAAGACAGGACAGGCATAGAGAGCATATTAGGAGCATTTAGCATTGGAGACAGAAATAGAGAAGGAGAAAACATAATTGATTTTTGCATACTAAACCAGATGTCCATTATGAACTCTTTCTATAATCATAGAGACAGCCACAAGTGGACGTGGTACCGATGGAACTCGGCTTTAGGAGCATATACTGAAAAATCAATGATTGATATGGCAATAACAAATAACAAAAATATGGTCAGAGATGTAAAAAGCATCCCCTCTGTGTCATTCGATTCAGATCACAGGCTTCTCTTAATTAAATTAAAGATGACAAAACCCAAACCAATTAAAAGCCAAGTGAGAGAAAGATTTATTTTAGAGAATATGAGAGAAGAGGAGTGCTTAGTTAGATATCAAAACGAAATAAGTAGAGCTAAACAAATGCAACAGGAGAGCAATGAACAAATGAAAAATGGAGACACTTTAGAATGGCTGTAGTGGGTGCTGCTAATAATACAGTGCAAAAGAAAAGAGTTCGAGGTAGAAGGAAAAAACAAACTGCTTGGTGGACCCCCACACTAAAGGCTGCTGTTGCAAACAAAATGAAACTCTTCAGAAAATGGATGAAAACTTTGAATTTGGAAGATCACAATAACTATAAAGAAGCGTCGAGAGAAACGGAAAGAATAAAAGCTCAAACAAAAAAGAGAAACATGGGAAAGAATAGGAGAAGATCTGGGAAATGATCTCCAAGGTACCAGAAAACTCATATATAGCACTGCCAAAAACTATAGAAAGGGAAGCCAACCACCCACTTATGTAATCAAAGACCCTATGGATGGGACAATTTTAACCGAACCCCAGAGAAATTGAATTAGGATGGAAATATCACTTTGAAACACTACTAAACAACGGAAACAATGACCTTGAAGAGCATGTAGAATTTGATGTGGTTGGGGATGCAGAACCTGACATAACAACAACACTGGAGTTAAAAATGCTCTCAAGAGGATGAGAAATGGTAAGGCCCCTGGAGTGGATACAATACCTGCAGAGCTCCTTAAAAACAGTGGGGAGGATGGAGTCATCTGGCTACTAGAGCTAATCGACATACTCTGGAATGGGCAAATGCCACCTGAAGACTGGAGAAGAGATCTAATATGCCCAATCTATAAGAAAGGTGACAAGACAAAAATTGCAGCAATTATAGAGGAATATCCCTAATGTCACATGCTTTTAAAGTATATGAAAGAATACTTGAAAACTAGATTGAGAGGATATGTTGAACCAAAGCTGGGTGAATCGGCAAAACGGTTTTCGACCAGGAAGAGGGACAACTGATATGATTTTCTCCCTCAAGATGATATTTGAGAAGAGCTGGGAATGGGACAGGGATAGATATATTGCTTTTATAGATCTAGAAAAGGCTTTTGATAGAGTACCAAGAATGAAAAATATGGATGCCCTAAAGACCCTTACTATGAATCCCTGAGAAACTTATAAGAGCAATTTATAACACCTATCAAAACATCAGATCCAGAGTAAAAACAAATCAAGAGAATGAAGACTGGTTTGAAATAAAATCAGGAGTAAGACAGGGCAGCGTCCTTTCGCCACTTCTTTTTATATTGTTTTAGATAAATGTATGAGGGAACTAGGTGAGGATGAAGCTGCAGATATGACCATCAACCTTATGTATGCAGATGACCATGCAATGATAGCCCTCAGCGCAGAATCTCTCCAAGAAAACGTCAACAACTGGAACGCGATCTTAACAGCTAATGGAATGCGGATCAACAAGATAAGACAGAGATCATGCACCTATCACGAACACCAAGTAACGTAGATGTAGAATTAGAAGGTCAGACATTGAAACAGTGTAGAAATTTCAAATACTTAGGAGTAGAGTTTAGTGACCAAAACGATTCAAAGCTGGAAATAACTACCCGAATACAGAAATTCAGTAACAATCTGTATCTGCTCTACCCACTAATGAAAGACAGAAATATACCTCGCAAAGTGAAAACCATAATATACCTCTCTATTTAAGACCAATATTGACTTATGGCCATGAATCATGGACATTAACATCAAGAACTAGAAGCCAACTTCAAGCAGCTGAAATGAAAGCCCTAAGACTCATAAAAGGTGTAACAAGACTAGATAGGCTACGAAATGAAGACATTAGAAGAGAACTGGGAGTGGAGGGGATACTAGATTTTGTGGAGAGAGGACAGCTTAGATGGTTTGGACACACCAAAAGAATGGAGGAGGAGCGATATCCTATAAGGTTTTTGGAATGGACACCGGAAGGAAGGAGACCGGTAGGAAGACCAAAAATGAGATGGCTACAAAACATAGAGAGAGGAGTAGAGAGGAGAGGCTCTAGTTTGCGGGAAGTTGATGAGATGAGGCTCTATGATGATCGCCAAGAATGGAGACTGTTCCTGAAGCAGGACGACTGACAGGCCTGGAGGCCTACCTGGCGTCTGGTGAGAATGGTGAGAATGAAAACACTTCGTATTCTTAACTAGCAGAATGTTGATATGAATATAATACTAGTCACGCAAAACCAGATTTCTGCTTTAGTCCTGAGGTATACTACAAAATAATCATATAATGCCACTCACAGACACGTCAGTTTTTGGATTTGAGTTTTTACACCACATATTGTAACAGGAGTCAGGATTTTAAATTATTTATTTTAACTTTTACTTACATTACGATGAATTTTCTAATCATTATTATGATTATATCACAGTTAATGAAAAAAGTAGTTATACTTTTCGTTATCAATGACTATTGTAGAATTTTCTACTATGTTGGTAAAATTATGTTGATAAATTTATGCTGATGAAATTTGATGTACATTTTAATAATTTTGCGAATTTTTAAGAACAGTCAGTGAAAAACGAGTGTTATCTATTTCAGACTGATATTTTGTCCATATCTTCTTCCTCTAAGCAAGTAGTAAGCTGGACTTCTTGAGTCACTTGCTAATCTGAGCCTCGTCTCTTTCTGTGTTCTCAGTTAATTCAGATCACTTGGGATTTGCTGATGACATCTGAAAGAATGTCCTGCTAATCCCAGTTATTTGGGAGCAGTCACTGGCAAGGGATATTCATCCTAAAAAAAATGAAGTATCCCATCAGCAATGAAATGGGCCAATGTCCATATTGAAGAAAAATAGGATCAAGTTCACTACTGCACAAGCCAGTTCAGTTCTGTACAAGAGGAAACGTGGAACGGTACATTCACCGTTTTACCTAGTTGGGTAGAATGTTAAGTATATCCTTAACAAAAGAAGAGGAAGACAGATTATCAGAGAAAACGGTGGGTCATTACTTTTCTTTTGTGTGTTATATTATTCCAGAAAGATCACACTGAGCGGTGCCATTTGATTGCCGAATGCTGGTTCTGTAATCATTTTCTAAATTATTTTAAAACTCTATATCAAATCTATCACAATACTTCTTCAGACACGTAGTCGTAAGTTGGCATAGAATATACCTGCGTTTAATTGAATACTTAACGAAACTACAGCCAAAATAAGGGAAAATTGTGTGGATGCAGATAATATTAAAGATGGCACTTCGAAATATATCCAAAACTTATTCTAGATTTCAAGAGTCGTAGGTTACGAACAAGGAGGAAAACCAGTAAAGGCTGAAAAATGTAATTCAGACCATAAAATGAAAAGACTGAATCTAGACCAAAAACATCGCTTACTGCAATTAGAACTCTCTCGCTAATGATATGCATCGGAAAACCATTCGACGAACGCAAAAAGTAAGCTTTTCCATAAAAGCTAATATGCCTAATGGAAATATCAGACATGGAATAATGATTATTGTGCTCATGGAAAGGAGCGCAGATTAAAAGAGGTTCAAGAGCTCATTTGATAATAAAATGATGACATTATTGGTAAAACATATAGAGTAAATGGTTCTAGTTTCTTGATAGAAATTTACGGTCGCCGGTGACAAGATATTTAAGAGTAAGATTACGAGAGGGTCGCTTGGAGTAACACTGCTTATATATATATATATATATATATATATATATATATATATATATATATATATATATATATATATATATATATATATATATATATATATACATATATAAGTTTTTTGACCTCGCTGATTACATATGGCAAGTTACTCATTATTTACACACACACACACACACACACACACACACACACACATATATATATGTATTATAAAGATATATATGCATGTCTTATGTATGATAATATATATCTATATATATTATATATATCTATATATATTATATAATATATATATATATATATATATACATACATACATACTACATACAAATACCTACATACATACATACATACATGCATATATATATATATATATATATATATATATATATATATATATATATATATATATATATATGTGTGTGTGTGTGTGTGTGTGTGTGTGTGTGTGTGTGTGTGTGTGTGTAAATAATGAGTAACTTGCCATATGTGATCGGCGAGGTCAAAAAACTTTGACGACACAGAAAACCTGATGATAAGCTGCCAAGACGAAACAAGCAAAAGTGATTACCCCTAAAAATATGGAAATTAAAACTAGGATCGACACCTTTCTTTTGGATGACAACCTGAAAAGAATCGCAAGAATATTCACGAGATAAGGACAAAGTTTTCCCATATAAATGTATCTATATATATGAAACATCTGTGGATGATGCAACTTCGTGCTGGCAACTTCATCCCAAAAGATCGACTGATAACTCGGAGGCAAGATTCCTGTAGGATCCGCTTCCCTTCATGGAATGTGAGAGTGATCTCGAAGAATGTGTGCTGCCCCCGAAGACTTTTCCAAAGCCTTTCGTCTCCAGTTAGGACTAAATCAGATTCCTTCTCCGCACAGCTTTGTACTTTAGTATTGTGTAACAAATCTAAAGGCTGCAGAACCTGGAAATTGTCTTGAGGCCTTCGGAAGCCCCAGAGACAATACGTCTTATTGCTAAGCTCGACTTAAGAAAGGCATTGAATATAGGGCACCAAGTCCTCGGGACTCGCAGAGATTTGATCCTGAAGACGCATCCGAAGCCTTTCGTTTTCAGTAAGGGCCAAATCCAATTCTATCTCTGCCCAGCTTTGTACTTTAGTATTGTGCAACAAATCCAAAAGCCGGAGACCCTGGAGAAAGTCTTGAACAGCCTTAGGAAGCCCCAGAGACAATGCGACTTATTACAAAACTCGACTTAAGAAAGGCACTGAATACAAGGTACAAAGTCATCGGAACTTGCAGACAAGATTTGATCCTGAAAGCTCATTTGAAAAGTCTTATACAATTATGCATGGAAGACAACGCAGGAGAGAAGAGCGCCTGAGGACGATCAAGGAACGAAGCAGGGACAATGAAGAAAAAGAGAACAAATAGCAAAGAGTCAGTTAACGAAATTACAACCCTTGGATTACATAATTCGACTTAGCATCAGAGATAAGGATCAGCATCAAGTAATACTGGATGATATTAAAATCAAAATTTGAAATCAAATGCAATGCAAAAGTTACATGCCTCTATAAAACATATACTTTCAAAATCAACCTCTGGTGCAGTGTAAAATTCAGTGGGTCTACGACAGTTCGCCGCCGCCAGTTCGCCGCGCGACAGTTCGCCGCGGACAGTTCGCCGCGTGCCAGTTCGCCGCAGAGCCAGTTCGCCGCGGCGACAGTTCGCCGCCAACCTTTTCGCCGTTGACCATTTCGCCGCCAATGTAAAAGCTGGCAAACATGCACAGGGTATATTAAATTAGGAATAGGATAATAGGAAAGTATAGCCTAGAGATTGATAATTTAGCACGTTAGTATTATTATCATTTTGTCAATGAAAAAAACCCAATTTGCCTCAAAATGAAGAAGCTAATACAAAGCTTATGCAGTTTTTTACTCGACCGCATCTATTCAGAGATTAAAGGAGGCAAACTACCTCAAGTTGGGTTAGTGTGGTCAGACAGTTTGCCAAATGAGTAAAGTAATCTCGCAGTTTTTTCACTCGACCGTATATCAGAGATCAAAGGCAAAAATAGGCAAAAAATAAAGAAAGATTGTTTTGAAACATTTAATCATGAAACTTCATTTGAACACTGTATAATATCTAAAACATGATTCATACCGTATGATACATTAGATTATAGTAATAACAAATGATACCTATATTGAAGAAACGTGTACAAAAACTGATTACTGATTCTGCACAGATACAAAAACTGATACTCCACAGATCGTGCTGTCTCTTCAAAAGTTGTGTGCTAGTCCTCGTAGATAGTCCATGTTATCTCTATTACGATAATCATTCACGATAGTTTCGATTCTCTCATTTAAAAGTTCATATCGGGGGCGACGTCGTCGGGGGGGAGGATTTCCAGCCAAGAGTCCTTCAATTTCAGTGTCTCTAAGTTTTTGCGATCGAGTAAGTCCTTTAATGAATTTCCATATCGAAGGCCGAATTTCACCCAGTGTGACTTGGACAGAACGATGCCATGCCTCGACAACATTGTTGGTGCGGTCTTCACCATTTATGACACGGTCATGTACATTCCACAATTCAATTGGAAATGTAGGAGCACGTCTTAATCCACGGCGATTCGGACGTCCTATATAAGTGTCCTCAAAATAGTCCAACACTGGCTGGAAAACATCTGAAGGTGTTGGCTGAGCTCCTCGAAAACATCAGATACGTCATCAGACGGGACAAAGGCTAGAGCTGGGATGGTGCGGCACTGCAGCGCAAAATCAGCGTCGTTCTCGTACCGCTGTTTGAAGCCTTCGCGCTGTATTCGACGATGAACACTCTGGGCGAGGTGAAAAAAGCAACCCCTGTTTTCAGCGTGCGGGAAAACGACGTTGGAGGCGCGAATGGCAGCCATCTCGAAATCTGTGATGATCGACTGAGGGCAGCTTCACCATTGTAAGATGATTCAGCTCCCGGAACAAAGTCTCGTAAGTTCCTTGCCGTTTGTTCGGTAGTAGGGCGTACACTAGAGGGTGTGTGCGGCCTAAGTACGATCCATGGATAGAATAGAGTTGGCTGAAAAGAGGTGGCGTTATGTCAAAAGTTCCATCCATTTGCCACTGACGACACTGACGAAGAACACGCAAATTCTGTTCTGTGGAAAATATCAACATTCGTTCATCACCAGCGGCAGCACCACTATCGAATAACAAAAAATCCTCAAAAACACCAGGATGCTTTTCATAGTGCGTGTCTCCAGAGGTATGGCGAGGTCGGCTAACGAAAGCGGGTTCGGAGGGGCGGCCAGGGGGGGTTATAGCAACTCTCTTCCTCTGTACCATCCGTTTCAAGTTGGGCATGTTCGGCAGAGCACCTTGTCCAGCTTGCGATAAATTTTCGGTGGCTGCGGCTATCACTTGTGCGGTTTGGTCTTGCGTTTGAACGGCACGATTTCTCAAGTCCGTCAGGGCTGTCATCACTTCAACTTTGGCTGCGTCTCCGAGGTGTGTATGGGCACCAATACGCTTGGTTATTCTTCCTTGGTGGACATGAATACGCGCCTTGCAGGAAGAACGTTGATCACAACGCCAGAACTGCGTTTCGCCGTCTTTTGAAACCTTATCGAAAACGTATGTCGTGCCGTTGTCAACGAATTTCTCCTTTCCACGAACGGACAAAACAGGCGGCATTATGGCTTTGGAACGTTGAAGAATAGAGCACAGAGCAATGAAGACTTAAGTGACGTGACGACTCTTGGTTCGTGCGGTTACTTATATACATACAATTTTTCTATAACTCACCTTGTGGTAGTTTGCCTCGTTTGATCTCTGAGATACGGTCGAGAAACTGCGAGGAATATAATCAGGTACTTTACTCATTTGGCAAAGTGGTAGTTTGCCTCCTTTGATCTCTGAGATGCGGTCGAGTAAAAAAACTGTATAAGCTTCGTAAGCTTCTTCTTTGAGGCAAATTTGGCTTTTTCATTGAGAAAATGATAATAATACTTGTGGTAGTTTGCCTCGTATGATCTCTGAGATACAGTCGAGAAACTGCGAGGAATATAATTAGGTACTTTACTCATTTGGCAAAGTGTAGTTTGCCTCCTTTGATCTCTGAGATGCGGACGAGTAAAAAAATGTGATAAGCTTCGTAAGCTTCTTCTTTGAGGCAAATTTGGCATTTTCATTGAGAAAAATGATAATAATACCAATAATGATAATAATAGTAACGTTATAAATTATCAATCTCTAGGCTATACTTTCCTATTATCCTATTCCTCATCTAATAATATCCCTGTGCATGTTTGCCATCTTTATATTGGCGGCGAAATGGTTCGCGGTGAAAAGGTTGGCGGCGAACTGTCGCCGCGGCGAACTGGCTCTGCGGCGAACTGGCACGCGGCGAACTGTCCGCGGCGAACTGTCGCGCGGCGAACTGGCGGCGGCGAACTGTCGTGCTCCCAAATTCAGTAATTTATTCCATCTGTAAAATAAAATAAGAATTTTCAAAGGCAACCTCTGGCATGGCGTAAAACCCAGTAAGTTAATGCCTTTGTAAAAACAATGTACAGAGGCAACTTCTGGTGTGGTGTAAAACCCAGTAAGTTAAGGCTTCTTGAAAAAAAAAAAAAAAAAGAAACTTGCAAAGGCAACCTCAACCTCTGGCGTGGCATAAACTCCGTAAGTAATGCCTTTGTAAGAAAAAAATTTACAAAGGCAACCTCTGGTGGGGCGGAAAACTGATATGTTAATGTTTCAGTAAAATAAAATTTACAGTGACAACCTCTAGAATGGCGTCAAACCCCGCAAGTTAATGCCTCTGTAAAAAGCAAACTTGCAAAGGCAACCTCTGGTGCGGCATAAAACCCCGTAAGTTAATGCCTTTTTAAGAAAAAACTCCCAAAATTTACAGAGACAGCCTCTAACGCGGTGTAAAATCCCATAAGTTAATGCTTCTGTAAAAAATAAACTTGCCAAGGCTACCTCTTGTTAAGTGTAAAACCCCGTAAGTTAATCCTTTTGTAAGAAAAGATATAGAAAAAAAATGTTCAGCGGTAACCCGTGGATCAGCGTAATAACCCATAAGTTAATGCAAAAGCAACCTCTGGTTAATGCTTTTTTAGAAATAAAACATGCAAAGACAAACTCTAGCAGAGCACAAAGCCTGTTAAGTCCATGCTGTTATACGAAAAAAAACATTAAAAAATTAAAAGATTCAGTAGCAACCTTTGGCACGGTATGAAACCCAGTAAGTTAATTACCTTGTAAAAAAGAACAAAAAATCTTGAAAAGTCAACCTCTAGTGTGGTGTAAATACCCTAAGTTAATACTTTTGGGAGAAATTTTTTTCATTTCCAGAGAAATCCAGCCATAAGTTAATTCATTTATTTAAAAAAATTGCCAAAGAAAAACCAATAAAAATAGAGAAAAATTTACTTTGGAAACCTTTGGCGCTGGGTAATACCCCATAAGTTAATGACTGTAAAAAATAAAACGTGCAAAATCAACATCTGGGAAGGCGTAAAAGCCCCGTAGATTAATGCCTTGGTAAAGAAAAACTTAAAAAGGCATTAATCTATGGGGGTTTTACTCCAACCCAGATGTTGACTTTGCACGTTTTATTTTTTACAGTCATTAACTTATGGGGTATTACCCAGCGCCAAAGGTTTCCAAAGTAAATTTTTCTTTATTTTTATTGGCTTATAACAAAAAGATTATTTACATAGTCTTATGACTTGACAGAGGTTACCTTTGTAAATTTATAGAATAAGCTTTGCTTACAGAGGCATTAACTTACCGGGTTTTATGCCATGCCAGAGCTTAATTTTACAATTTTTTTTAATAAATGGATTATAACTTATGGGTTTTACGCAGCGCTAGTGGTATTCTCTGGAAATGAAAAAAATGTCTCCCAAAATTATTAACTTAGGGTATTTACACCACACTAGAGGCTGCCTTTTCAACCGGGCCAAAGGTTGCTATTGAATCTTTTAATTTTTTATGTTTTTTTTTTTTTTTATAACAGCATGGACTTAACAGGCTTTACGATTTGCTAAAGGTTTCCTTTGCATTCTTTATTTCTACAAAAGTATTAACCAGAGGTTGCTTTTGCATTAACTTATGAGTTATTACGCTGATCCACGGGTTACCCCTCAACATTTTTTTTATATATTTTCTTACAAATGGATTAACTTACGGGGTTTTACGCTTAAACAGAGGTTGCCTTGGCAAGTTCATTCTTTTACAGAAGCATTAACTTTATGGGTTTTACACCGCGTTAGAGGCTGTATCTGTAATTTTTTTTTTGGGGGGAAGGTTATATATATATATATATATATATATATATATATATATATATATATATATAACATATTAAGCCACCTTTTCCCCTTGCGTCTCCAGATCGTGACATTTTACCAGTTTTAATCAAGCCTTCATGATAAGGTTGCCAGTTTCGTGTATTCCCCACTAATGTATAGAGGGCGCAAGGTCTATAAACTTTCGGGAATTCTTAATGGTCACCTAACCCAACTTTTACTTGATCCAGCCTTTTTTATTTGGCGGATCAAATGATCGGCATTACAGCGAACGTACGAGTATGACTGTTGTGTGCTTAGAATCGCCTAAATTGCAGGGCGAATATCTCCGTCGACAAATTCCCATTGAAGACGCTCAGCTGGAAGGAACTATTTGATCTGCGGGAGGGAGATCTCAAAGTACGACGGGAAATTCCAGAGGCTTGGCATAATACTAAGAGATCAACAGTCACTGACCCGTCCTGAGAATTATGATTGATTTCCAACTGCCAAATGCGGCAAAAACTAGTCTGGTGGTTGAGAATGATCTGGAAGGTGCAGCTAAATTTGGACAATGATGGCATGTATGATCTTGACAACTGAAGATAATTACCGCTGTAATGAGAGGTAGAACGTTTAGGATTCCTATAGAATGTTAAAAGTTTGCTCCTGATTCATAAATCCACACGGTCGAACAATGTCCGACGGACAAACATTGTTACCATATTATAGGCGAAGCAGGATGACGTCATAATCGTTGAACGATTAAAGTAGATCTGGCAACAAACAGTGGTACCAGATGAGGTTGTATACCACTGCTTTTACTCTGCTCACAAGGCAGAGAACCGGTAGACTATTGTTAATTGGTTACAATGTTTGTCCGTCGGACATTGTTCGACCGTGTGGACGCACCTTAAGGAAGCACAAAACAAATATATATCCTGCAAATCTAGAGAGATTTCACCTGTGATCGTGCATAAAAGCAAAAGTGTGAAGATGAGAGATAATATCAAAGAGGACTAAGATCAAGTATATAACAATAGAAACGAACTTTATAACAACGCTTGATGTAAGACTACAACGTAAAAGCATAATCTGGACCGATCACAATGACTTAAATTTATTGTAAAGGAATTGTCCCTTTAATTTGTCTTTAAGTCCCATTTCTTGCAGAACTGAGAAGAAGAAGAAAAAGAAGAAGAAGAAGAATAAGAAGAAGAAGAGGAATTGAGAGTGATTTGACGGCTACGTTCAGTGTTGTAAATGACCCTTTTCGTGGACTGCTCAATGACTGGCTAGTCTGGCTGGGCTCAAGAAAGTTCACAGAAGCATTCTTGAAAGAGAACAACCAGCAACCTCACTTTTCTTTTCATAAAACAGATAATATCACTTTAGTAGATTAAACATCTAGTTATGCCTATTTTGTATCTGAATTTTATGCGGAAGATTTCTGAACAGCTCCGCTCAACAGACTCGTATTGATACTTTCTGAACCTCCATATTCGTAACGGTCCTTAATTCAGTCGACGTACATTGTATCATGAAAACAACACTTTTATGTTACAATAACTCTGACTTCAGTTCATTTGACTGAACAACCTCACTTTATAGTAAGAAATTTTTTTCAGACGCTTTCTGAACACGAATTAAATTTTCTGGAAATTTAAACAGTCCTTAAAAAGTAACGAGAAGAATAGATTCTTTAGTAATAATAGAGGTGGATAGTCTTGGATCTCATTATTTTGTAAGTTTGATTCATAAAACGCTTTAACTGAAGCTGGTATAGATGAACATTGCCTAATTAGGCCTTAGTGATATTTAAGTGTTATTCATCTCTGTCTTTCTCTCAATACTTATCCTCTCTTTGTTATGAAATGAATGAATTTCTTTTCAAATTAGTGTGTAAAACATAGGTGCCTCCATTTCTGTGTTCCTGAAATAATTCTATATAAATGTTGCTTCCTTACATTATCTTTATCGCTTTCTTTTTTTTCATGCGTCATAATTAAAAGGAAAGGTTGGTACCAGTTTTGCATAATTATAGTTATGGAAAAAACGTGGTTATGAGCCATATGGCCGGGATAAGTTTTGCCTCAACGGCCTGTTCTTTGCATTAATGGGAAAACTTCATTGTTTTATTGCTCTTTTATGTTCTCCTTTCATAATAAAGATGTGAAGCATGAATAAGATATGAAGGAGAGTCCAAGAAATCAGAGAAGTATCAGGCTCATCAAGAACGGAAAAAGGATCAAGGGGAAATCTAAGTGGGATTTATTACATGGATTACGGTGCTGATTTTTCAGTAGCGAAAAATATTGAATGACAGAGAATGCGTCTTCGGGCTTATCTAAATCAGAGCAGCATATTCAGAGAATATTTTCTAAGTAACCGTCCCTTACGGAAATCACATATTGTGAAAACGAGGAAAAGGGACACTGCAATTCTATTTTTAAAAAATAAGCAAGTAAAACAAACTGCGGCAACGTTTACAATAAAGTTATCATACGAACTGCTAACGAAGTTTTTTTTAAACTTGTGAACGCTGACTGAACATTAACACACACGTGCACATTATATATACATATGCATACATACATTTACATATGTGTGTGCGCGCGCGCGTAAAGTATTGCATGTCAATATGATACTGGAAGCCATCAATTATTTCTTACAAGGTATTAGAGAGAGACAGACAGAGACAGAGACACACAGAGAGAGAGAGAGAGAGAGAGGCAAAAAAGCGCTAGATTTATCTGCCAAGCTTAAAGTCACCGTTGTATTTGTTTGTATGGTGTTTTTACGTTGCATGGAACCAGTGGTTATTCAGCAACGGGACCAACGCTTTACGTGACTTCCGAACCACGTCGAGAGTGAACTGCTATCACAGAAAATACGCATCTCTAACCCCTCGATAGAATGCCCGAGAATCGATAGCGGCCACCGAGGTGGCAGGCCAAGACCATACCGATCACGCCACTGAGGCGCTTTAACCGTTGTAGGCGGTGAGTATTTACCAGCCATTTAAGACAAGATTTCTTTAAAGTCTGTTAACCTTTGTTTTGAAAGTAATTGTCATTACCAGCGGACATCATCCTTAGATTGGATGTGTTATTCCAGTTCAAGGACGAGGTCAAGGCCATGGAGAGAATACTTGAAGAGAGGATTTCCTTATGTGTCTACTACCACCCAAACTAGTCAGCACCCTCTTAATGCAAAATAGCACGGGCCCCCGAAGCAGGGATGCAGGAGTCGATCAATGTAGTATACAAATTTAAATGTACAGAAAAGACATGCCAAGCCCTCAGTAGTTATATAGGGCGCACCAATATAACTCTATGTAACCGATTGCAAGCTCACCATAACCAAGGGGCAATATTTCAACCCTACATAGACAATCACGACCATAAGCCGCCGTTATAGGAATTATGAGAAAACACAGAGATCGTGCTTAGAGAAGCCCGTTTCCACAGATTGCAAATAGCAAAAGCTGTGAGTATAAAGCAACAACGGCTGGCACTACATATACAGAGGAACACTGACTTCATTCTCATTTCTTCAAGGAAATTGCAGGACATCCATGAGAATTCTAAGGGAGACACCAGCGACAGATTACCCTTGGACACAACTACCGAAACCGAAGCAAATCGAGACTATGACGCCCTTGCCTATGCCCTTGGAAGCGAACCTCTGCACAGGTTGTGTCCTATGGAGCGCCAGGAATGCCCATGCTGCCGTCCAGACAGCCAGCTGACCCTTAGAAATACAGAAACTAATGACATCATGTTTGAAACTCAAACTGCCGCCTGCAGTAATAAAAACCATGTATGTCGACTCATAATCCAGTCCTGATGAAGCCGCCAAGAGAGGTGGAGAAATGGTCTGTCGATTAGAATATGAAAAAGTAAATGGAAAGGAACAAATGATCAAAGTGTCCCACTTTCCCCCTTCCTTTTTTCAGAACGTGGTATGCTTCTAGTTTTCATCAAAATTTTAGGATGAGGTTGCCAGTCTCACCCCTTGCACCTGGATGTTTAGAGGGCTTGAGCTTTGATCTCTTGGAGGTTACCCAACCCAGCACTTACCAGTCAACCTAACTTTGGCAGATCAAACGACCACCTGCGGTACAGCAAATGTATGGCTGTTGTTTGCTTAGAAGTGATTCCCAACCAGGGCTCCGTGGAACCCTGGGGTTCCTTATGCCGTCATCAAGGATTTCCGCAAGAAGTCTGTGTATATATATTAATATATATATATATATATATATATATATATATATATATATATATACTAATATATATATACACACACAGAGAGTGCCTGTAGATAAAGGTTCCCTAGGATATCATAAATTGTTTCAGGGGTTCCTTGAAGGTATAAAGGTTGGTAATCACTGGCTTAGAATCACTAAAATTGCCGAGGTGTTTGCGTGCGTAGACAAATTTCGTGTGAAGCCATTAAACTGTAAGGATGCGGTAAAGAGAGAGAGAGAGAGAGAGAGAGAGAGAGAGAGAGAGAGAGAGAGAGAGAGAATTCTAAACCGTTAACTGCACAGAATTCTAAAATGATGCAAATATACCTCGACACGTAAAATTTATGTTGAAGTTCACTAACTTTCATATTGAGTTCTTGCAACTTTTTTCTTTTTCTTATTATCTAAAAGATGAATGGACTGATCTTAAAAGACATCATCATGTGACTGTTAATCGAGGAAGTTAGCTTCGAGTTCGAAAAATGAATTGCAAGAACAAATGACGAAAATTTGACCATCACTCAAGCGATTAATGAGCATTTCCTTACCCTCGCTCCCCTCTTCTTCCTCTAAGGAAAATAAGCAAAGTTTTTGCCTGAAAATGAATAGATGGAGATCTTTTGCGCCTGGAGTGATTATTCGGTTCTGATTTTTCCCGGTTATTAGTACTTTTATGAGTCTTGCAGCTCATTAGCACTGCTGCAGTGAGTATCAGCGACTCATTTTCGTTTTAGTAACCATACTTTTAGTCTTGACTTATTCCTTTATATTCTCTTTGAGTGTTTGGTTGTCAAAGTATTAATGAGTTATGTATTACCATAAACAAATACTAATTTATTTTCCATCACGGATTATCTTGATCTTTTTAATAGTGATAAATCAAAAAAATAATATTCAATTTGTAAGGAATTTATGGAGGCTACAATCTCATTTGCGACCACCATTGAATAACGGCGCCTACATAATCGACTATATTCTACATCATATTTTCAACCAAAATTTCTTAATTTTACACCGAGATGATTTAGGTGGTCGGCGGTCTTAGGCCTCTCTTAATGGCTTTTTCTCCATCGCTGACTCTATCATATTAAGACCTTTTTTCACAGTCATTTGAAAAAAATTTTTTTTCCTCCTCCCTCTCTTCCCTCATATGTATACACAGGTATACAGTATACAGTACTATATATATATATATATATATATATATAGTATTAATATCTATATATATATATATATAGTATATATTGTGACGTTTATAGATCGTTCGTCTACCCAAATATCAATTAGATAATTTGATTGGAAAACGGCAGCCATTTCTTTAGAATATCAGCTGATTTTTAGGAAACGCGGGAACCAAACCCGCCAGCCAGAGATAGGGGATTCCCCAGTTGGGGGAAAAGTGTCTTTTATCAGCTGTAGGGACGTATCTCAAAAGGGGAAGGGCGTAGGCAGATTGGTACTTCTTAGACCTATACCTTAAGCTCTCTTTCCTGTGACCCCTCTGCTGGCTGTATGCTTGTTTTCCAGGATTTGCCTTGATCGTGGGGGGTTAAGCTGACTTCCAACCCCCAAGCAACCCACCTGAATTCTGCCTCAGTCGGCTGCGAGACGTGATCTCGGACAGAGGTCAAATTACCTGCCTTCCTGTTAGGCCTACCCAGGGTGTGAGTGGCGCGCCGATGACCCAGGCCTCGGACAAAGGGGGCCCCATACTTTTCTACAGGGAGCCACATTTTTCTACAAAGGCCCACACTGAACACGACATCCAGGTACGTCTTGTGGAACAGCATATTGCCAGTCTCTCCCAACCTATTATCATTTTGATCCATCATTCTCCCAATTCAATTTCCAGCACAAAAGGAATTCATCCCTTGTTCCCTCTCACTGCCTCATGGCCGCATGCTTCCCCTTGTGTGATCGTCCCAGACCAATGGAGTCATTGCATACTTCAGTGAAACCTTAAAAGTTCCTTCTCCCCAGTATTAGAGAATTAATTAATCAAAGCAAGAAGTCATTTTTTCTTTTATGTCATTTAATCTGGGATTCTTTTCCAGATTCCATGAGTCACGTGCCGTCTCTCTGCCCGCAAGTGTGCATTACCCCAAGTGAATGAAAATCAGCTTGAATTGAATGAGAGATTCTAAGCCCCAACGTGTGGGCCAATATCATTTACCTTTCCTCCAGGCCAGCACGGGCCTTTTTGTAAATAAATATCTGTAAAGTAACGAGCTGAGTTTTCTGGCGACCTTCCCTCTAAAGAAATTAATGATAACTATCAGTTTACGGTAAGTTAAAGCAATTCCCCTATTGAAAGTCCCATCAATTTATTTTCCGCTTTAACGTATCTAGCCTCTCTCAAGGCCCGCTATATACGTAACATTGTCGACCTTAGCCGAGGATATGAACCTAGCTTGCTTAAAAAAAGCTTGTAAATCGCGTTATCCGTTGTAAAACGTAAACTGTAAATTATTTTACAAAAAGTAAATCAAGCACATTTGCAGGGAAAGAAGACACACTGACTCACGGTAAGGTATTCCATTCATTAATATGATTATTCTATAACCAATGTTAGCTTAAGGTACGTTTAAGTATTTTTATTGTTGAAGTGGTCAAAAGAGCGTAGGTAGAAATCTTATTATTGTAACGGCGAACGCGCCAGTGCTTTATTTTAGCGGCGAGCAAACAATTTGCCCCGCGAATTCTCTGTTACTTTGTGCTGTCCTCGTAGGAGCTCACACTAACACGTGTACAGATAGATGCCAGAAAGGACCAGATCAAACTAGGAAGTGCTTTGCAAGGGTTTATTGCTGTATTAGAAAGCCTAGTTAGTTAGGAGTGTTTTACTAATAGTTACGGCAAAAGAAGTGTACAATTCTTTTGTCTGTGATATGTTAGGGAATCCATTTTTAACTTAGTTTTCATTCCAAGTGTTGGTAACCGCTACCTCTCAGGCCAGCTTAGTAAGCTTTCGCGCCCGCGCGGTCTCAACCAGCCTTCGTTTTCGCTCACAGCGGCAGCCATGTTTGTTATCTCTTTCAGAATTATCTAAACAATTTAAGCAAAGTAATGTAAGTCTCGAAGTTTTAACGTAAATAATATCAATCTCGGTACTAGTATCTATCGTTCTGCCAGAGAAATTAACGTAATTCGCCTTGAATAAGAAAGTAGAATTTTGTGTTGTAAATTGCCTTCGCATTTACAGAGAATCAGCTGTTTTGAACGACATGCTGTGCGCTAGCAGCTCTACCCAGCTCCCTCACGTGTTTCACCTCGCATCGCTCACTCACGCGCTGAGCGAAAATTTCATTTCACTTCGTACTTAACGTAACCTCATTCACAAATGTTTGCTAACATCGTTTTCAAATCCTTACCGTAATTTTTCACTTGTCCTTACGTAAAGTTAACGTAAATCTTAAAAGTAGAGTCACTTGCAAGAATTGTTAACGTAAAACGCGTCTTTGTAAATTTCATATTAAAACGCAAATCATTTCATAAGCGCAAGCCGCTAACATTAACGTAAACATCGTTCCCCCCCCCCACACCACGAGCGCGTAATCATTTTTCATAAAACGTTTCAAAAGCAATTCTTTCAGTAAACGTTAACGTAAGTAAATCATTTAACGCAAGTTGCGTCATATTAAACTGACATTAGTAGTTCGATTCAAATATAAGGGAGTTCATTCATATATCATTTTTCACCCTCTCCGAGAGAGAGAGAGAGAACGAGAGAGAAAACCAGAACCCATTATTCACGAAGCCAAGAGTACTACATCTTACCATTAATTATAGCATGCAGAATTAACATTATTTTAGTCTCTTGTGTCTTTCATTTACACAGCGTGATACGTACGCGCATGTGTCCATTGCAGTTTGCAAACATTTATTTGTTTCATTTACCGAGTACTTCAGCGAGGGCCTGAGCATTTCTAAAATTTCCATTACCTGTCGTTGCCCGAGTGGTCTTGTTCATTTTTATCCCAAAAGACTTGCGTGTACCGCAAGCACAATTCGCACAGTGTGTCACGCAAATTCATTACTTCCAGACAGGGAAGTTGTTACCAGTTTAGGACTGGCCACCACCAGTGCACGTCAGGTCTTACCATTTCACAGTGCCACTAATTCTTGACACTGTCCATCGACTGGCTGCTGAAGTACTCCCACCTTTTACTTTCTCTCCTCCACCATTACACTCTGCCATGAGCAGTGCCATTTCACATTCAGTATTTAGAAGGTATACTGCATGTAGTGTCCGGGACACACCAGCACTATACCAGTGCTCCAAGGAACGCCTCCATAAGGGCCATTGCACCTGTACAGACGTACAGGTAGCCATTCAACCTGCGTGTCCGTCCTTACGGAACGCCCAAGTAACTTGCGTGTCCGTCCTTACGGAACGCCCAATTCATTAATGTCCGTGTATGAGGATCAGTGATCCTTCGGACCATTCCAAGGGAACGCCTCCCAAAGTGCCGCAATACCAGCACTACTAGTGCTGCCCAAGGAACGCCTCCTCATAAGTGCCATGCACCTGTATCGGACCTACAGGTAGCCCATTCCAACGTCTCCCAAGTTGGGAACGCCCGTAAGTGTGACGTACGCCGCACACTGCATTTGATTTTTTCACCTCATCAGAAGGTGCCAATCACAAAGTGCCACCGAGCACCCAGTCTTTTCACTTTTCATTACCACATTGCAGAACCCATTTCCAAGTGAGTGCCACTTTCCACAGTAGGCACTCCTATTCCATTCAGTACCCTTTCCTGGCCATTATTTTCATTTTCCTTTCTTCCGAGCCTCTACTGCAGCCTAAGGGAAAATGAAATCTTCCCCTGCTTCCCGCGACTTCTTTGCCAGAGAGCTAGAGAAGCTCGGAGCCCTCATAACTCTGGGCAGGGAGGCTGGTTACACTGGACCAGCACTTGACCAGTGGATAAAGGCGCAGCAGGCTGCTGCGCGCCTGCAAGAAAAGGAAGAAAGAGAAGCAGAGGAGAAAGCCAGAGAAGCAGAGAGAGAAGAAAGAGAAGCAGAGAGGGAAAGCCAGAGAAGCAGAGAGAAAGGAAAGAGAAGAAGAGAGAAAGCATGAGCTAGCTCTCATAGATGACGCAATCTCTCTGCTAGCTTCTAACCCGCCCCAGACCATGAGCTGGACTCCCGGTAAGAGGTGGTTGCGGAGGTTCTGCACCACTTGTTGTGTGCGTGGGCATGCTGTGGATTCCGACCAGTGCCCCCAAGTCGGTCTTTACCTTGGTTGGGAGGAGAGCTTCCAGGGTGAACTTCTCCAAGGCTACCATGTAGCCCTGCCTGATGAACAGTCTCCTACGGCCTATCAGTGGGTACAAGTCATGGCCGACACCGAAGCCCAGGTCTCCCTTATTTCCAGAAAGGCATTGCCTAGGGGTGCCAAAATCCAGACGAACGAAGAAATTCAGTTTGAATGGATTGACGGTAACCTCTATTCTGTTCCTTCGGTCCTTCTGAATGTGGAAATGCCCTTTCTGGACCAGGAGACCAGGGAAACCACATTGTGCCGCCTGGGCGTAGTTGACCAATTTCATGATGTTTATCAGGTGATATTGGGCCGAGATTTACTTAAGCCGTATCTCCCCTGTACGCAGCTCCCACTACCAGATGCACCGGATACCTGCAGCATGCCTCATAATCAATCATCAGTTTTAGATTCAGAGGCTAGTGCTTCCGATGTCCCAGACATCCTTTCTATTTGTGAACCTGGCCCTGACCCAGTGTCAGAGCCAGACGTTTCTTCTGCATCATCTCAGCCTCTTACCATTTTACCGCCTACCTCATCCACTTTGGAAGAGGTAAGCCCACCAGTTAACCCCGGACTTGTTTCCAAGGGTGATTCAACGGAGGATTCCTTAACCTCCCTACCTCAAATCACTGCCAGAGAGGACTCTTCACCTGTGCCAGAGCACACTGCCAGCCTTGGTGACTCCACAGATTCGCAACCTGTGGGGCCATCTCGGCCTTACCGTCCAGTGCCACGGAAGAGGTTCCGGAACACGTTCTGCCGAGACTGTGGCCGCAAGGGTCACATGTCTGCCAACTATGGAGGGTGCGCAAACCACCATATTCCTGCCATCGCAATGGCCGTCACCAATCCTTCTTCACTAGGACCCCCAGCTAAGGGCCCCATAACAGTCGCACCCCTCCAAAGCCATTATCCGCCAAGCCACGTCAGAGCCTACGACGACTCTGGCGCTCAAATCTCCCTGATACGGGAAGATCGAATCCCCCGAGGGGCTAATATTGACAGACGTCAACTGATAACCATTGAAGGCATCAATCACATTAAACTGATCCTTCCGACCGTACAATTGAGAGTCACCAGACCTCGTTTCTCCAGAGTATGTACTCTTGCAGTTGCAAGCTACATTCCAGGAGGTTACGACCTCCTCCTAGGGCAAGACATGAAGTCTCCCTCACCGTTCAAGAAGCCTAGGGGTCCTAACCCCACGTCAAATCACTCCAAAGCATGGAGTCATCGAAATTCTACTTCCTCCCGGAAGTACGGCCACCAACAGTCTCCCCCGTTACCAAGGAGGGAGATTGATCATTCACAGTTCCGTTGCAAAACCTGCAACGTAATAGGGCACTCTACTAATTGGCCTAGGTGCCCTAGCCGACTACCAGCAGCGGACCCAGTCCATTTTCCACAAGGCTTAGCCTTCAACAAGAGACAGGAGCCTCTGTCTCCCATTTCCAAGGGCACGCTGAGAGGTATTGCACCTCCGGTACCCGCCACAGGTCCAGTCGACCTCAACTCTGCCAGTGCCATTTCTTGGCAGCACTGAGCAGTGCCAAGCTCCGTCCAGCCTGGACGTAGAGCCACCACAGAACTTGACTTCTGCGCCTGGCCCCGAGCTAGTGCCGGCGCCTAACTTAACGAAGGATCCTCCTACAGGAGACCCTCCAACAGGCATGGAGCTTACCGCAGCCCATGGCCAACCCAAAGTCCATGAGTCTTCTTCACCCTCACCACTGACGCCCGAGGATGAACCTCCGGCAGACCTAACCTTCATACCTCCTCTGGAAAACCAGGAACTGCCCGACCAGGAGTCAGCCTGGAGTTTTCCCCTTACGACGGCTGTCGCAGCAGACGGAGTGAGGGCCTCCCTGCAGTAGGTTCCACCCCTCTACGATGGTTGCTGCAGATACCGAAGTAGGGTGTTATCCTGAAAATCCCTCAGGCTACCACTGCCTCTGCTCCTGCGGCGTTTCTGGCCTTTCCCCAGAGTCTGTGCCTCCGTCTACTCCTAGGACTGGTATAGCCAGGTCCTGGAGGAATAAGAAGAAGAAGGGACGTAACCAATCATTAACATATTAACAAAAGAGCCACATGCTCTCCTTGACACCTGTGCCCGAGGTACAGTGTCGCATTCATTTGCGGAATGATCCTGGCACCTACCCAGGGAAGGTAGCCAGCCTGATCTCTGCCAGTAGCACTAACCCTCTAACCCCTAGCCATTGTAATACTAACCCTCACTTAAATATAATTACCTCATTGCATTTCCCTCCTGGTCAACTAACCACTCATCATCCCCACGCATCATTACCTCTCATTATGTATTTTAACAATTCAGTCGCTGAACTACTGCTGTGCGTACCACACTCTGGAATGATTGCGTCTTCATTTAACTGTATTGAGTAGGTTGGGCTAATGATTTAGTACCAGAGCATTAGGTTAGTAGCAAGTAGAATTTTCAAGTAACCTTATCTAGGGGTAGAGTAGACTGTCGTCACAAGACAACCCGTTGTTATTTATTAGGCTAGACTACATCACTGCATTAAGTTAGTACACTTAGCATCTTTGCCTATAAGTTAGGTAGGCCACTGTAGTTAGCTGTATCGCTGCTCAAAAAAACTTCAAGTTAGAGTAGGAGAACTGGGTAGTCGAGACGATCAATTTATTTAAGCCAAGACCTTCACGCCCGAAAGGGAGTGAATGCCTTCTTAACAGGGGGAGCTGTGACGTTTATAGATCGTTCGTCTACTCAAATATCAATTAGATAATTTGATTTGGAAAACGGCAGCCATTTCTTTAGAATATCAGCTGATTTTTAGGAAATGCGGGAACCAAAACCCGCCAGCCAGAGATAGGGGATTCCCCAGTTGGGGGAAAAGTGTCTTTTATCAGCTGTAGGGACGTATCTCAAAAGGGAAGGGCGTAGGCAGATTGGTACTTCTTAGACCTATACCTTAAGCTCTCTTTCCTGTGACCCCTCTGCTGGCTGTATGCTTGTTTTCCAGGATTTGCCTTGATCGTGGGGTGTTAAGCTGACTTCCAAACCCCCAAGCAACCCACCTGAATTCTGCCTCAGTCGGCTGCGAGACGTGATCTCGGACAGAGGTCAAATTACCTGCCTTCCTGTTAGGCCTACCCAGGGTGTGAGTGGCGCGCCGATGACCCAGGCCTCGGACAAGGGGGCCCCATACTTTTTCTACAGGGAAACCACATTTTTCTACAAAGGCCCACACTGAACACGACATCCAGGTACGTCTTGTGGAACAGCATATTGCCAGTCTCTCCCAACCTATTATCATTTTGATCCTCATTCTCCCAATTCAATTTCCAGCAACAAAAGGAATTCATCCTTTGTTCCCTCTCACTGCCTCATGGCCGCATGCTTCCCTTGTGTGATCGTCCCAGACCAATGGAGTCATTGCATACTTCAGTGAAACCTTAAAAGTTCCTTCTCCCCAGTATTAGAGAATTAATTAATCAAAGCAAGAAGTCATTTTTTCTTTTATGTCGTTTAATCTGGGATTCTTTTCCAGATTCCATGAGTCACGTGCCGTCTCTCTGCCCGCAATTGTGCATTACCCCAAGTGAATGAAAATCAGCTTGAATTGAATGAGAGATTCTAAGCCCCAACGTGTGGGTCCAATATCTTTCCTTTCCTCCAGGCCAGCACGGGCCTTTTTGTAAATAAATATCTGTAAAGTAACGAGCTGAGTTTTCTGGCGACCTTCCCTCTAAAGAAATTAATGATAACTATCAGTTTACGGTAAGTTAAAGCAATTCCCTCTTGAAATCCCTCAATTATTTCCGTTTACGTATCTAGCCTCTCTCAAGCCCGCTATATACATAACAATATATATATATATATATATATATATATATATATATATATATATATATATATATAGATATACACATATATATATATATATATATATATAGTATATATATATATATATATATACATGTATATCTATAAATATATACATATATATGTATATCTATATATATATATATATATATATATATATATATATATATATATATATGTGTATATATATATATATATATATATATATATATATATATATATATATATATATATATATGTATATATATATATATATATATATATATATATATCTATATATATATAGCGTGCATACATATATATATTTATATATATGAATAAATACCTATATATATATATATATATATATATATATATATATATATATATATACTATATATATATAGTATATATATATATATATATATATATATATATATATATATATATATATATGCGTGCATACATACATACATACATATATATATATATATATATATATATATATATATATATATATATATATATATATATAATGTATGTCTGTGTGTATATTAATCGATCTAGGGCAATATTTGCTGTATGGTTTACCCTCACAAGAAATTAGCAAACATATATAGGAAATGAAGAATGAAAGAAAGTGAAATAAATAACATCTAAAATATCCAAATCATGAAAGGTGACATCGTCTGGAGAAACAGAGACTAAGAATTTCTCTCTTTCTTTCTAGATTTTTAAAAGATAAAGAGAAATTGTTTGTAAGGACTAAAATCATTTTTTTCTTTTCCGTATGAAGACGGAAAGCGAAATTCCTCGAGTTATATACGGAAGATGAAGTAAGATATTGCTTTCGTTGTTCATTTCTGTATTATTTTTCGTTCGTTTCCATTCATATATTGAAGGCGTAGCACAACGTGAGATGCTTTGCACGATTAGCTTTTTTATGGCAGACTCCAAGATTGGTATGGGATGCCTGCATCTAGCACCGTCACTGCAAAAAAATAGAAAAATAAAAAATTAAAAAAAGAAACATAGAGATGTCGAAAGATGAATTTACAGACAAATTGATAAGTTAATAGATTAATCAATTAATTAATAAGTAAATAAATAAATGATAAATATGACTGACAGACTTTACTTACATAGTAGCAAAGTTGCTCATTAAAAATTGGTTTCATAATTTATCATGGAATTAGGACAGAGGGGAATTTTGAAGCGGTAAAGAAACAAAGGTAAAAGGAAAATGAGAAATGCATAGAATAATCCATGTAGATGTACATAATAAATTCTGCAAAAATCTCATATATGTAAAAAAAGAAAGGGTGAAACGTCAAGTAAATAAAAAAAACAGGTAAAGATTACCAAGAAGTAAAAACGGGCTTGAAATGGAAGAAAGAAAGATGAAGAGCTGGCTCTTCTCTTCTCTTCTCATTTTTCCTTTACTGGTTTTTCTTTGTCCTTTTCGTCTGTTAACTGGAGAGAGGACGAAGAAAATGAGGGGAATACGACCATCCTTTAAATAAGATCATTTTTTGCGTAAAAGAAATAAAATCAAATATCAGTGTGAATAACACAATATGAGCAGTATTCCTACGAACAGCAAAATGCATTTTATACCGGAGATTAATTTGTAGTCATCTTCAGATTGCTCCATGACTGATATATGAAATAATATTCCTACTTCTATTATTTGCTTCTTTAAAGTGTTCATTCCAGATGTTGAAATGAAAGCAATCTATTGACAGGAAATGACCCAAACAACAACCAAAAGCTAATAAAAAAATGTATTACAATAAAAATCTTATACCTTAAAAGGAGTCTGTCCAGAATCAAGTCTGATTTTTCTATGAAGAGGCGTCAAGGGTAATTACACACTACTGAAGTAAACTACCTAATTTCACTTCATACATATGAAATATAAAACCTAATAAGTACCCATTTGAGATATATATATATATATATATATATATATATATATATATATTATATATATATACATATATATATATATATATATATATATATATATATATATATATATATATATATGAATACACGCACACAGACAAACAGACACACACACACACACACACACACACACACACACATATATATATATATTATATATATTATATATATACATATACATATATATATATAATATATATATATATATATATATCATATATATATATATATATATATATATGCAGGAAGGTTGGGGCATCTGGAACGCCGTAGATTTAAAATGAATAGGATGGAGAAAAGCCAGCGTAACATCATACATGTATTTTCCAAATTTTCGAGACTTTGGGTCTCATCATCAGGGCTGTAAAATATACAAAATATACAAATTAAAAAGACTCAGTATTAATATTAATAAAAATTGAAGTACATAAAAGTAAATATAATAATTTAAAAAATGAACTAGAAAAAAAATGAAATAAAATATATATATATAAAAAATTAAAAAGTGAAGAATGCTTAAAAGTTGGTACCTATCTCTATGGAGTTAAAAAACTGAGTGACGTTGTCTGGTTTGGAAAGGAGGACGTCAACTATGCTATATATAGAACTGTGGAAGAAGTCTGACCATTTAATGGGTGGGGGCACAAGCTGTTTGATTGTTAACGACTCCAAAACAGAGAGAGAATAGTCATTGGGCGCTTGGGTGACAATACGAAAATCCTTATGTGAAAATGATGTTTTACATTTATTACAATGTATATATATATATATATATATATATATTATATATGTATATATATATTACATATATATATATAGTACTATATATATATATTATACTATATATATATGTATATGTATATGTATATATATATGTATATATATATATATATATATATATATACTATATATATATATATATATATATATATATATTCTATTTACAAAGCTGCTAAGCCATTAGGAACAACTTCTGACTAGTTTCATGCAACATGAATGTGTTTCTTTGAATTCTTATAACCTTCGTAGTCTTCGCCCATACTTTGTAAACTTCTCGACAATAAATTGTCCTCGTCAATGACGAAATTGTCAGGCTCAGATAATCATAGTTATGTAATCAAGTGTCCTAGTTGTCTGTTTTAAAGTGATGTATATACTGAAAGATCATAAATTATTGGAACTACGTACCTTTTTTGTTGTTGCAAAAAAATAAATAAAATCAAGTCATTCATAATGTTGGTATATGTTTTACGAATCAAGTCTTCTACTGAAAAGTCTTGTAAAGTTGACCCATCGCAAACAGAACCACGGTAACTCATTTTTTATTCTCTATATTCCTAATTGAATAAACAGAGCCCACGCCATTCAAGGTAACACACTTTTACCCAGCGAGACAGTAAGGCATTTGTTTCCTGTCTGGCTAATTGTACCTGCCTTGCGTCAGTCACTTTGAGACCTCCAAGACATTTATTCTTTATCTTCATTCTCCAGAATTCTGGCCAACTGTATCCTTCATATGTATATCCCTTGCGTGCAACCTGTCCGGTCTTTTGTGCCACTTCCTTTCCTTCATTGTTTGTCACTGACATTAATGAATTCCCCCTCCCTCTCGACGTCTACAGTCATCTTAAAACAAGATTTTAATCTCTCTCTCTCTCTCTCTCTCTCTCTCTCTCTCTCTCTCTCTCTCTCTCTCTCTTCATAAAATAACAAATACAATATTGTTTAGAGATTAAATTCGCCCATCGAATCTAGCTTCCATTTGTACCAACTATCACAAATCCTAAGCACTGAAGGAAAAGCAACTAATTAGCCCCTTTTTACCTCATCCGAAGGGGTAATTTGCATTGTTAATTATATGACATGATAAGAATTTCTGATAATCCCAGTAAATAATTTCCGATGCAATCGGGGATTTCCGTTTGCTGAAAAAATTAGGCCTGTTGCTGAAGTATCTATGAGCTGACAAGAACTAAACGCAAATTAATATTCAAAGTATTTCTGATCAGACGAATCTACTGTTGAAACAATTTTTCATTCAGTCACGAACCGCACATAAATGTAAATACTAGCCTATCCATACCATTAAAATCGTTGTAATTTTAGAGATATTCGAAATAACATCTAATCCTCAGAGGTAAGAATCTGGCCCGGGCTGGACTCCAGAAAGTCTAAACATGTGGTTTCTTACCCATGCACTGTTATTTTTACACACAGTAATTCGTATTATACCAAGGAAGTATTTAACATCTCAGAGAGAAGGTAAACTTGTAGATAAACAGAATAAATGAGTCGCGTGATCGAAATGAAAACCAAATTATGTGTTATTAGTTGTCTTTGTTCAGCCTTCAATAACTTCAATCTTTCAGCAGACCTATAATAATTATAATTCAGTCCTTATTATATTAGCAACTCACTGACTATAGCTTATTGGGGGATTATACAAGATGGCTGGAATTTTGATCCTGTGAAGAAAGAAAGTCTAGGCGCTGACTAATTTAATCCACTTTTCCTGTCATATGCCATGTATTGGTGCTGATTGGTCGGCTGTTGGTGGCTGCCATTCGTCCCTGTTTAGAATATCGGTACCGACAACACTGAAGGAAACTTGTCGGTTCAATCAGTATCTTTATCAGATCTCCACATCCTTCTTATACGGTTAGCAAGTTCCTTTGCTAATCTGGCTTATAGTTACAGTTCAAAGTAGTATTACTTCGAGCAGAGGACGAAAGTGACAGTCTCTTTTCTGAGCCACTTAGCGTCCGTGAGGATACCACATCTTATTTGAATTTTGTTTAGATTAGTAATACTCATAGGACCGTCTCATCTGTCTCATTGGCTTCTAATTCTTAATGAAATAGCTAAATATTAGTATGTTTCCACCAGTCCTATCGGCCTTTTTCATCATAAAATCAATTTTTCTTATTCTGTGATCTTTCTCATCCATCAGCGTTTGGGAGAAGTATTCTTATTTGTCCGCCCAACAACCTCCAACCAGAAGTCACTACGGTTTCCGTCAAACCTTTTACCGTCTTCAGCGGCACCTTGTTCTTATTCTCCATAGGCTCCACACTAATGGTAGGGAGAGTCGAACTTCGCGTTTGTTTGCTCTCATCTTTGTTCCCGTTTCATGGAAGGAAATTACAGGAACTCTTTGATGCTGTTGATTGTTCTGACGACTGTCTCTCAAACTCTGAACACTAAGGGAACTGCTAACTTTATCTCCGTTATCGTGTCAGCGACGAATACATATTTTTTTTTTTTTCTTCTACAACCTTCCATTTTTAAACATTCTCACTTTGCTCCTCAAAGATAGAAAATCATCTTTTTAATTTTGTCGTCGAGCCCTGGCAAGAAAAGGGCATAGATTACCAGCCTATTAGGTCTTTACTAACCACTCCATGCCCCCAATCCCACTCCCCTCTCCGGCCCCCACCCTACTCCCCATTCCCCCAACCCCAATCCCCCACCAGAAAGATCGCACTCCCTATAACTCCAAAGTGATCTTTGTGAATTAAATTAGTTCGAACCCGAAACACAGGAACGGTATCAGAGTACAATCACAGTAGAAGTTCAGGATAACACTTTCCACAATCAAGATCAGAATTGATATTTTGAAACTTTTCTGAAATATACTCTTATCCTGACAACATGAGCCTATATAGCAATGATGGTTTGCCTTTCGCCTT
>NC_087205.1:64411448-64463948 GCF_015104395.2 Macrobrachium nipponense
CGTCATCATCATTATTATCAATATATTGATAACGGTAATTATGATGATGAGCAAGTACTTTATTTCAAAACATATATTCATTGCGAAAGATTTACTTGCAATAGTAGGCGGGATTTGCCTTTGAAACTTCTCCCTCCTTAGTTTAACTTCTCCTTTTTCTGTTTGTTTACATTTTTTGTAACATTCCCCTTTTTGAAAATCCTTGAAGTTGGGTTCATTACTCACGTCATCCAAAATACTGAAGGGTTTATAATAGATGAAGGTGCATCTCTACAGTACAAGGGAACCAGGCAGACATCGAGAACAGATATCAATTATACAAGAAAGTTTTTTGTAACATAAATATCAAACAGATTAGAAAAATGGGGTTCATCTCATTACCGCTTCTTGACTGAATTTGAATTCAATTCTCAAGTGCTGACTGAAACACTTGCAAGATGTTACCTACATCTGCGTCAACGTGAATTTTCTTTTATGAGGCCAGCCTACTTACTGATAGTTATTTTTATTTTAACCATACGTTATTTTCATTTTCTTGTTATTACTGAAGAATTATATTAATATCAGCCATCATTTAAAAAAACATAATATCAAATATTTGTACTGGTGTCTTTGCTTCGAGCGTCTTCCGAAGACTAATGTAATTCATAGAAAACATATACGGTAAATCTAACATTAAACCAAAAGGATAATGAATAACTAGACACAAAATTGTTACTGACTGTTATTTTCTAAAATGATAAAATTAACGCATAAACCTGGGAATAAAAGCTCCAACGAGATAAAAACAAATATGTTGCGTGCCTTAATTTTCTAAACTATGTTTACACGTTTGTATGTAGATTCTCTTAACAATATTCGCATGTTTGTATGTGGAATGCACATGTGATTTCAAGCTTTAGTTTTCTGAAACAATATTCACATGTTTGTATGTAGAATGAACATATGACTGAATTCAAGTTTTAATTTTCTGAACAATAATCACATGTTTGTTTGTGGAATGCACATATGACTTCAAGCTTTAATTTTCTGAATAAAAATCACAAGTTTATTTGTAGAATGCACATATGTTTTCAAGCTTTAATTTTCTGAACAATAATCACTTGTTTATATGTAAAATGCTCATATGATTTCAAACACTATAAATAAAGTGTCGGTACCTAATTAAATGTGATTTAGATTACTAAGAATCTTCTTTGGATTAAATTTCTAAGGGCATTTGCAAAGTGTGATACAGGTGATGATTATTGGAATGGGTCGTTATGTAATTAAAGGCCAATACATTTTAGGGTAACTTAAATTGGTGGAGAGAAATATTTTGTCTACATGACAGTGTGGTCTTTCACAAAAATTTCCCCATCTCGCGATGTATAATAAATATGTATATGTGTACCGCATTATACTCTCAGAAACTATTATAGCCCGATGTACCCCAAAAGAATTCGCTAAAGGACGTTCGTGATAAATTGGTTCTCTCTCTCTCTCTCTCTCTCTCTCTCTCTCTCTCTCTCTCTCTCTCTCTCTCTCTCTCTCTCTCTCTCTACTCGTGCCTGTATACGTGAGCGTGCAAGTCTTTTTCAGCCAGCTGAGGTCAAACGTTTCAATACTATCCTGCGTATTTCTCTGTATGTAAATAAAAATACATATGAGTATGCCAAGAAAAATAAATATGATCAGGAGATCACTGTAGCATTCAAGGCCAAGATAACAGACTATGTATCTCGAGCTAGACAAACAGCCTACTGAACAAGTTAAGATTTAAAAAATGACTCATACCACTAATACCTGAAGAAATAATTCACCACCGAAAAATTGTTATTTACATTCATCAAGAAAAATGAATTAGTTCATGATTATTTATGGTAAATATAATGCAATCATTGTTGTCAGTTGAGTGGGGATACTAGCATGAGTACACATACCCCCTAAGCTCCTCCCATGATATAACAGGAATATCTACAAGGACTGGTATTATCTCACGCTTTTCTTGATGGCTGGGTAGATATGGTCACATTCACCCTACTTAGAGCCCCAAAAGTTATAGGCAGTTTTGTTTTAGTCTTACTCATTGTAGGACGACTTGTTGTACGATTCCTTCGGATTAAGTTATTCCCAGAGTAAAATGAATTCTATGCCACTGCATATTTTCCAGCTTACAGGATATGATATGATATGACTCATTAATGGCTACGTGCGGACAAAAGCACTACAACGTTACCGAGGTCGAGGTGGGTTGATGCAGTCTCCAAAACAACGAATAGCTGAGAGCGACAGGTATTTGTAGGTGAGAGGCGGCATAAACTTATAGCCTTTTGCGGTGGCGGTGTGGGTTAAAGCTTCACTGTCGTCCTGGATTTGTAGGTGTCGATGTTTCGCTCCCGTGAGCCGTCAAATCTCTTACCAACTAAAAAATTCCCCTTCATAAACATCATATATGAAAATATATTTATTCCGAGGTAGAGCGAATTAGATATTAAAGGACATTTGTAGCTCGATGTATGTATATGAATCACGGTAATGTGATATGACATATATATACATATAGGTATATATATATATATATAGATATATATATATATATATATATATATAAATAGTATATGGGATATATAGAAATATATAGAAAATATATATATGATATTTATATATATATATATATATATATATATTATATATTACGTATACGATATATATATATTATATATATATCTATATATGTAGATATATCATATATCTATATATAGGTATATATAGAGATATATATATATATAGTACGTACATATACTATATATGATATAATATAATATATATAGATATATATATCTATATTATACTATATATATAGATATATATATATATATATATATATATATATACTATATATGTTTATATATATACAATGTGTGTATACTCGGAAATCTAACAGCTTTCCGTGAAATCAGGAGATGATAATAAAAACAAATGAATACACGAAATCCATATTCTTCGAACAACCCTACTTTAGTCTGGATCGCTGGTGAATATATATATCAGTGTGAGTATATGTAAGTGTTACGTAACGATTGTGAAATAATGGAATTCATCAGTCAATAGTATTGGAATAACAATGAGTTTCTTTCATTGACAATCAACCATTAGCTAATGAATGCTTGACCAAATATACTTTGATGCAGGGGATGAGTTAGTCTTTCCCTCTCCAAAATACTCTTAAATCCTTAAGCTTCTGATTTCATGTCAATTGATGTCAGTAATTAGGTGCTTTTTTTCAGTAAAGTTGCTTTTTCTATGTTTGGTATTGTTAACTTTGCTTTTATGAATGGGTCTGTACTTGCTTTTAATGAGGGGCATAAACCAAGAACTTTTTGAGAAAAACTATGGAAATTAAAAGAACTGAATTACGGTAGGTTTCATTATGATATTTTTAGTTCTCTGCAAAAGAAAACTATTGAGATATCTTTATCTGTCCGCCCTCAGATCTTATAAACTACTACGGTTAGAGGGCTGCAAATTGATAAGCTGATCATCCACACTCGTCATCAAACATACCAAAATGCCGCCCTCTAGCGCCAGTAGTTTTTATTTCTATTTTATTTAAGGTTAAAGTTAGCCATAGTCGTCCATCTAGCAGCAATAAAAGACAGGCCGCCACCGGGCCGTTGTCTAAAGTTTAATGGGCCGTGGTTCATACAGCATTATACCGAAACCACCGAATGCGGTGGCCTTGATCAAGACGGAATAACATAATGTGTGTTTTCACCGTGGGATCCGATCGCTAATTTCCCTCTCTCTCTGTGACGTCACAGGAGCATATCGACTTGGCGATGCACTTGTCAGTTGTCACTCCGTCAGTTGCATTGTTGTAGTTCACGATTATGGGTGTGTGTTCCATATTTGGGTGCACTTATAGTTCCAGACAAAAAGGGATTTGATTTCACAGGTTTCCTAAAGCTCCCCGAGGTGTCCAAAGTATGAATTAATGCATGTAAAAGGAGTGATAGCATTAATGTTATGGAATAGTATTTGTTCTGTCCATTTCCGGATATTAGATTACGATAGAAATCTTCAACATGAAGTGCTACCACAACTTTACCAGAGAAGTTATCACAGATAAAAGAAAACCGCAGTTCCTTCTTTAAATTTACCTGTTAAGGACGTAAAGTTAGGTATGGTTTAACAATTTGTTTTCAATCTCATTAGTGCAATTTATAGTGACATATATGTGGTTGATAAGTAGCCTGAGCTAAATTCTTGAAATGTAGTACAAAATTAGCATAGGCCTAGCCTGTGCAATGAATGAAGAAATTATTGGATTATGGCTTATCAATTTTTTTCTTTTATACTTTCTTTTTATGAATGTAAAGTTGTTCGAACAGGTGATTAGGCCCAAGCGTAATGACCTACATCTGAGTAGTCTTCCTGTGAAGACAATAATTAGGCCTAGATCTTTTATTTCTTAAGAACCCCACTAAGGGATACCGTGGGGTCAGAGAGTTGAATCCGGTAATAAAAGTATAGACCTATTGATGAGTCACATAGTGTATGGAGAATTAAGTGGCGTTCGTTAGCCTAATCATCCAACAGCTTTTCTTATCTATGAATAAGCTCAAACCTCCTTTTATACATATATATATGATATATATATATATATATATATATATATATATATTTATATATATATAAATATATATGTATATAGTATGTATATATATATATAATATATATATATATATATATATATATATATATATATATATAAATGGGTGCCCGCTAATAGGGGTAAGGGGTTTTCTTGTATCATCCTTGAATCCTGATTGCAAATATTTGTGTGTGTGTGCGTTTTCTTGCATATTCTTTCAATTACAGTAAATAAAAGGTGTTTTGATTAAACTGTTTACCATTTTAATGTGCTAAATTACCCTCAAGATATTCTGGATTACAGTCGAACAGCATAGGCTATATAGAACTCCAAAAATAGAATGTCAATGTAACTTTTTTTTCGCTATGGTATCTTGACTTAGTTAAAACATCTTTATTATAATTTTACTGCCTAGTGTCTCTTAGTTCTGCGTTGTCTGGCAACTCCTCATAGGGGATATGCCGTATTTTAGGTGAAAAAAAAATGGCCTATTGTGTATATATTCTGTATGGTAAGGTCTTAGATATCTTTATATAGCTGTGTTTTAAGTGATAAAGAGAGAGAGAGAGAGAGAGAGAGAGAGAGAGAGAGAGAGAGAGAGAAAATATTTTCTTGTATTGAAATTGTGAACACCAGCAAGCAACAAATTACTGTCGAAACATAATCATTAAGTTCACTGCCCAGTCGACGCGCACCTGTGACGTCACAGTGCGGGAACCGAGCGACGATCTCACCTTATATTAGTCTTGTTGGCCTTGATAATACGCTGTACAGGAAACTAGATTGCGCCGAAGAAATTTCGGCACAGTTTTGGCTTGTTTTCTTATTCTAACAATGAAAGCCAAGTTATTCAGTCTAAGAGATTCCAGTTTTGTTTCATTATGCATTATCATCTAACAGACGAGGCGCTTAGGCTTCTCTTAGCTATGTCCTTCCATCTTGACTTTGTAGCTGTCTGGACAGCGTGTATTTTCATGGCATTTTTGAATTTCATAAGTTCTTTATATATAAAATTGCGTATTACTTCATATCATCACTTTCTCGTGATCTTAAATGGGAAAATAAAGTCCGCAATATTATGTATTTATGTGTATTGTTATATGCAGGAATCTTTCGCCAACTTCATCAGTTCGCCTCTTGAGGCTGGAGAGGCCAACTGGTCAAGTACGCGAGAGCTTCCTGTAGATAGCAATATGCTACATACATACTACTGCGGACTTGATTTTTCCAAATTACATATTATTCATCTCTACAAAAAGAAGCATGATAGATATCAAATAATTTTTCTACTGAGTTTGGCCTCTTCAGATCGTTACTTTAGGGAAGTCTCACACCAATGCTGAAATTTATCATAATTAAATGGTTGGAGGGAAAGATATTTTCATAATTACTATTACTGAACCTCGTGCAATATTGGAAACAGCAAACACTTGCGACATTTGGAAACTTCGAAAACAGTTATTGGAGAAATATCATTGCAGCAAAATTAGAATAAAGATTTTTTTTATCTGTTATTCATGGCAACCATCGCTTATTGAAATAACAACTCCCTTTCACACTCGAATCATCCTCTGCAAATTGGATAAACACAAATCTCCATTTTTTTTCACCGGCAGCATTTATTTACGGATATTTTTTGCGAGATGCAAAACTAAGATAAATTTACTATCCAGAATAGATGGTCTATTCTTTGACCATTTGGATACACTAGCACATAATATATGTTGGAGTCATCCTACACATGTGATGCCAATTGTAAAGAACTGTCAAAACATTAAGGTTCCTCATATAAATAATTTATGGCCTAAGTATCTTTCGTTCGTCTCATCTCAAATATTAAACGGAGAATGACTAAGTAAACGTTGCTTGCACTCCGGAGAACGATACACTTAGTTTTGAGTGAAAACTTTCATATTTTTCTTATTGTTTCTCATTAGATAATTTGATGGTTTAAAGTATTAGGTTATATGCCAATTGTGTAACCAGAGACAAACGACATAAAAGCCAGGATCAAGGATAAACACAATTTATTTTTGTATCACGGCCATAACTCCTTTCGTTATAAAATGACCTCTAGAAGATCCCGGGATTTTCTATACGATTGTCTATATGTCCTGCTGCTGTGGCTACTCTTTACTTGTACTATCTTCATCATTTCCCATGAGAACCTTATCCTGTCCGGTAACGTATGTTCTTGATGAGCAGTAAAAAATTCAATAAAATGAGAATATTGAACTATTATAATATTATCGGTATATAGCGTAAAATAATACCTGCGAAAAAGTATGCTTATGATTACTGCGAAGCATTTTAATTACAAGGAATACCATGGAATCTTAGACTTCATGAGATGGATGACATACCTTGGCGAGATTTGAAAGGGAGAAAATTATGAGATCGCTTGAAAATGTCCAGATCCAGAGAGCTGAGAGGGTGGAAATTAATTTTCTATTATGTCTAAACAAAAAGTTCTCGCGTACTGCGGGAAGGGGAAAGGTTGACGAAGAGCTTGAATTTTGCTTTCTTGGGAAATATCCCATCTCATTTTCTTGCGTGGTAATTGCTAGCGCTGAATATACAAAGTGGAAACTAATTAATGACAAGACAGCCAGAAACTGATGCCGTGTATTTTAAATTTGATTTTTATAAATAGTTTCACTCGCCCAAGTTTCATACCGACACCCTTATATTGGGGTGAGCGAGCCAGGAATATCCTGGCATATCCATATAGCTTTTTCTCTTGTATATTTAGCAATATTTATACCTTAGAAATGAGTGCTATAGGAACATTTCACTGGGCGACACAGGTCACTGCCCAGAAATAGATTTTTCCTTTGTCAAAATCCCTTAATTTTATCACATCACCGTGATTCATATACAAGCAATAAGCTACAAATGTCCTTTAATAGCTAATTCGCTCTATCTCGGAATTAATATGATTTCATTTGTTAACCGAAGGGGAATTTTATAGTTGATAAGAAATTCGTCGACTCACGGATTCGAACCACGGATAGATCTGTGGGTTAAAGCGCGTCACTGTACGTCCCGAATTATTGGTGTCCGCTCTCAGATCTTATAAGCTTCAGAGGCTAGAGGGCTGCGAATTGGTATGTTGATCATCCACCCTCCAGTCATCAAACATACCAAATTGCAGCCCTCTAACCTCAGTAGTTTTTATTCTATTTAAGGTTAAATCTAGCCGATATTGTTTTCGATGACAGTAAAGTCTCTGGTAACCTCTAACATGAAACTGCATGGCTGCATTATGAAGTTTCTGTCTTCCTGGGGACACAAGACGATTCGCCATGCCCGTCACACTCTGGACGTCACTAAACACTTCTTTGCAGCATGTCCTCTTAGAATTAATCGGTCTCGTCCTACTCAGCTGTCCAACTTCTTTGAAGACCTACCAATCTCCAGTGTTCAGGTGTCATTCAAGAAGAAATCCTCCTGGCGCGCCTTATGAGTCTAGAAGTGGAATTCGGTGGTCTCTTCCAAGCCATTCATATACTAATAATGATAATAATGACATCTATCGCTCCCATTGCTGACATTAAATACAGCCTTTCATATTCTGTTCATTATACGCGTTGTCCCTTGATTAGAGACGACGTACAGCCTCTAAGCAGAGCACTTGTCTATGAAGATCCTGTCGGAGGTTATTGCACGGAACGTGGTTTGCAAGGCAGCCTTAATGAAGTGGAGAAGGATCAAACAAGGAGACTTAATGTCTTGTTAACGGCATAGGAAAACACTCGCCGGGTCGGGGGCCGGGGGCGGGGCGGGGCGTGGGAGGGGGATAAGGATATATGATTAGCGGAGGAAGGAGTGAGAGGAGGAGGAGGAGGAAGAAGAATGGATAAAATACAGTGGGGATCACGTTGTAGGTGAATCAATATTGATATCGTAGATTTCCATTTATTTGTTTCATTTCCAAATGGTCAGGATATTTATTTTATATTTATATATTTACATATATATATATATATATATATATATATATATATATATACATAGATATATATATATATATTATATATTATATATATCTAAATATATCACATATTATTATATATAATATAATATATATATATATATATAATATATATATATATATATATATATATATATATATTATTTTGCTCGGACGCATATTATAAGTCTGAAGTGATCGCGCATGTAAATAGAGGTGTTCCACACTGCACATTATGGAACGACATACATAATGAACTCGATCGAATTCGTCAATCGTTGACAAATAACGGGTGTGCAGATCAAATGAATGGAACAGCAATGAAAGAGAAAAGTGGCGAAAAAGGAGAGTCTGGTTTTATCCGTCGCTTACATCATAATATGTCTGCATACAAGAAAGAACGCCGCACACTACGCGGTATAGTCAGTAGAGGCGTAACCCCAAGAGCCTCTTACGACAAAATAAACCTCAGAATCTATAGCAAGCGTAATAATGCAGAACAGCGCCGCTCCGGGAGGACCGAGGATGTACACGAGCGCAGTTGACAAATTCGCTCGTTCAAAAATGTGTAAATCTCGCAGCCAAACCACATCGGGCAAATTGCAACGACCATTCGGAGACATATGCCGGCTCATAGAAGTGAAGGGGCTATTCATCAACATTTCAACATTATACAAATGGCCACGATAGGAAGCCATCTATGCAAGAATTGATCGAAGGAGCCAGGTTCTACACAGAGAGGGCAACTATGGTCGCCTCTTAATAGCCTGATCGGCGGGTATCGCCATCCGAAAGCCGACTTTCAATATCCAGCAAGAGTCGGATCACATACTCCCCTCCGATAGAGAGAGGAATACGGGAGCGAACCCAGACCAAACAGCGCGCCCCCCCGAATGCTAGTGCGTTGGAAGGATGCAAACCGCACAAGCGAATGGGCTCCAAAATGAAGATGCACCTGAAATAGCAAACGAAAGTTTTGAACAAAATGTTGGTGGGGTGGGGTTAGGGCTGGGAAGGGTCACATACATCATCATTTATCTGGCTAAATGGATTATCGGGCCCATTTCAGTGATATATCACAAAAAACTGCGTCGTTTTCAGCAACCCTCTTTCCGCTTCCGTTTTCCGTTTTCTCCTCTTCTGCGCCGATGATCTGAGACAAATTCTGAATTATTCGGCCTATGCAGAGTTCCGTCCAGCGGACGGTCCTGCGATTCGATTTCCTAAACCTGTTCACAAGTGAGCGAGACCAGACAAACTCCGGCGATGCTTCGCTTGATTGCAGTTCTCGGATGTAACCATTGTGCACTGTGCATGGGTCTTTTTTTATAGTCTCCCTGCTATCATCAATCTGTTTTCGTAGTAACAAGTTAGGCTCTTCTTTATTTGTCTGTATTTGCTTTACTTAAGTAATAAGCCGTCAAGATAACAAATAAATGGAAATATGAGTTAAATAGGTGGAATATTGTTCACCGCAATGAAATTTATATCTAGTTCTCATAATTAATTGTAATTAGTATTTTGGCAGAAAGTATACTGCTAACCACCACATCTGTAGATAGGTATCCTCAAAAAAATTATATTAAATAAGATCTTTCTCTGGAGACGGAAAAAATCACTGAGATTCCTGTATTTGACACAAAATGATCATCAAATTACAAGTGGATGTAAACAGTAATAATGGCTGATATTACTTGCCCTTAAATCTGTGGTCAGTTAAGTAATCAAAGAGCGCGACTGTCTGGAGATCATAATAGATTCTTTTAGAATTATATATATATATATATATATATATATATACTATATATATATATATCATATATATTATGTCTTGCGTTTGTATTTTATCGCTTTTAATGTTAATTTTATTGTTTTCTGTCTTTATAGCTTGAAAATGAAACCTTAGTGTTTGGAAAACGTCGCCATAAACGTATTTTAAGGGACCACCTGAGATGTACTTCCTCCTACACAGTCCTCTATCGTTCTAGTTACTAATAACCGCCATATCTTAGAACGGTATTTTATATATATATAATATATATATATATATATATATATATATATATATATATATATATATTAGTATATACCTGTATATATAATATATATATAATATATAAATATATATATATATATATATAATTCCGAAGGACAGTAGAAGGGAAAGGCACCCCTCATCTTTCAACAGTTTATTAATGCCGACGTTTCGCGACGAATTCCAGGTCGCATTTTCAAGGCTAAAAATATATATAAGTTTACGAACATTAATAATTGATCTAATTTAATTTTATATTAAAAATGTCATGGCAACAGCTCTCAAACAGCAAAAAGTAAAAAGTTAAAAAAGTAAAAGGTAAAAGTTAAAAGTTAAAAGTTAAAAGTTAAAAGTTCAAAAGTTAAAAGTTAAAAGTTAAAAGTTAAAATTGAACAGCAACCTTCAAAGTCAGACATATTAAAAGTACAGGACTTCACTAAAATTTCAGAAACACCTACCTATACAAAAGAAAGAGTAAACTGAAACATATAGGTAAAAATACAGTGAGGCAGACCAGCTGCCCAAACTAGGCTATGAACAATTTTAACTTTTAACTTTTAACTTTTAACTTTTAAACTTTTCTTTTAACTTTTAACTTTTACCTTTTAACTTTTTACTTTTTACTGTATTGAGAGCTGTTTGCCATGACATTTTTAATATAAATTAAATTAGATCAATTATTAATGTTCGTAAACTTATATATATTTTTAGCCTTGAAAAATGCGACTGGAATTCGTCGCGAAACGTCGGCATTAATAAACTGTTGAAAGATGAGGATGCCTTTCCCTACTACTTCCTTCGGAATATATCTTCTTTGAGCTCCAGCTCCGGCCCTTATGTGTATATATATCTACTTATATATATATATATATATATATATAATATATATACCTGTATATATATAAGTTATTACATAATTGTAACTGATATTTTCATTCAAACATTGTGAAATGTAATTGACCTTTGGATTTTCATTATTTTATTTTCACTGTTTTCTAGCCATCTGTAATTTCTGCAGTTGATTTCCGTAGGCCATGTTGAAGAAGAAGAAGAGAGCACTTCTCTTGTTTAATCATTCTTTCTCTATATATTAACGAGTTCTGCACAAGAGAGTTGTTGCGTCAAGTGGACGCAGGTGATGAATTGTTGTTTTGTACACACTCGGCTTCAAAAAGTGTAACTCTCGATTCATAACTAGTGTTTAAGGGATGGGGTCACTAGGCCCATGGCCTGGCGTGTGGAAGTTCGGTGTACTATAGCATCTGTCACTCCAGTTTCTTGGTGAATGTTTAGGCGCTTTCCTAAATCAGACAGAATTAGAGGATCTTGAATGAAGCCTCCAGTGCTGTTATTCTATAGCACTGCCTTTCGTCAGTTGAATTGCTGTTGCTGCGTCAAGGACGTCTTCTGGTAATTTCTTGCAGCCAGAGCAATAAAGGGGTGCAGAACCATTTTTCTCATGCTTTAGATAAGTTTACGTTCCTATTCTTTTGTCAAATATTTCACGCTGATAGCTAACGTAGATGAGTTACACTATAACGGAAGACTTCATAAACCAAATGACGGATAACCAGAGGTCTGTTTTAAATCGCCAATTTGTAACCGTCCTTTCATCTATAAATAACACATGCAATTGAAATAAAATATATTTATTTATTTTTATATTTTACAAAAGTAAGGCAATATTGTAGTCACAGAATAAGTATGACCTCAATTAAATACTTTATCTGGGACATGCAAAAGTATTGCTCCACTGATATTTCTATCTAGGAATTCTGGATTGAAAGTTTTATCCTTTATTTAAGTCTCCCTGATCATTTTAATTCTACATCTAAACATTCTCTTTTGGTAGTTCCTAATGACATTAGGTAAACTGATTAGAAAATGAAAGTTTAACTTGAACATTACAGTTTGAATGATTATGTAAGTATGGGAATTATTAGTTGGCTTCAGATAAATGTTATTATAGTATTCTCTAATTCTATCTTTATTTTGTACGTAAAAATGAATCGTAGAATTCACGAGCATGTGACAACAAGGCATATATATTATGAAGCAGGAATAAAAAGATTAGACAACTAAAATAAACTAAAACAGATTTAAGCTTCGGGCAAAAGTGGTGGGGTCGCGTGAAACATCGTTCATCTGGCTGCGAGGCGATCGGACCCATTCAAGTGATGCATTGCTGGAATGACGCCGTTTCCACCTTGTATTTGTTTCTGTTCAAAATTTCGTTTATGTGGTTTTCTGCGATGCTTGATCAATTCTGATAAACCACCCTCCAATCCAAACGCATGTGACTCGTTATTGCCGTTTTAATACAAAGAGCATTAAACACTGGATATTCTAATCTGTTCAGAGCTTCATGTCGATGATTTCTACTCTAACAACAATTAATATGCTTTATTCAGACTATCGATTTGCCGGCACTTTTTAAAAAAACAAAAGGATAAACACTATAAATCTTAACCTATTTACACGCATATTTGTTGTTACCATTTGATATTTACTGCGCGATTAATGAATTGATCATCATAGCATCAGGTACCTCTCTACCCAACTAATGACAGGCTCTGTTTAGAAGTGACTGGTGGGGGCGGTCATTCAAAGAGGGTAGCTTTCTGAAGTCGTCTCCCGCCGTCTACAGACGCATTCATCGCTTTCAGTAACATTAAATCTGAATTTAAGAGACACAAATAATTGTGGAATTCCGATGAAAGAGTAGGATTACAAGACGGAAAGGAAATTGCGACCCTTTCTAAGGAAAGGATGTCCTAGCATGCTCCTGCTGGATGCACCTGGCTCAAAGCAAAGACGGTGAAGAACTTCCTACCTGTTATGAGTCGCCATTAGCCATCCAGGAGGTTAGTTTGATAATGGAATTAGGAAAGTTATTGCTCATTACATTTCAGAACATCAGTTTTTCGTTTATGGAACGACGACATTACCTTCAAGGATCGCTCCCAGACGACCTGCCCCATATTGTCTATTGATGCTGGTCCCTCGGCTTCATCGGACTTATTTCTTGCCTCAGCTTAGTTCCCGGCAAACATCGCTCCCTATGAGCACTATTTTGGCACTCTCAGACGACCTGTAGTAGTGGAAAAGAATGTGTGTGTGATTCTCTCAGGCAAGATCTAGAGAGTATATCCTCTAGACCAGTGGTTCCCAACCTTTGGCACTTTGAGGAACCCCTGAGGCAAATTTTCTCATCTCAAGGAACCCCAATGTATATATATATATATATATATATATATATATATATATATATATATATATATATATATACTGTGACGTTTATAGATCGTTCGTCTACCCCGCAATTAACTAAAATAATTTTGATTTGGAAAACGGCAGCCATTTCTTTAGAATATCAGCTGATTTTTAGTAACCGCGGGAAACCCAAAACCCGCCAGCTAGAGATAGGAAGTTCCCCAGTTGGGGAAAAGATTCTTTTATCAGCTGTAGGGACGTATCTCAAAAGGGAAGGGTGTAGGCAGATTGGTACTTCTTAGACCTATACCTTAAGCTCTCTTTCCTGTGACCCCTCTGCTGGCTGTATGCTTGTTTTCCAGGATTTGCCTTTGATCGTGGGGGGTTAAGCTGACCTCCAACCCCCAAGCAACCCAACTGAATTCTGTCTCAGTCGGCTGCGAGACGTGATCTCGGACAGAGGCCAAATTACCTGCCTTCCTTTAGGCCTACCCAGGGCGTGAGTGGCGCGCCGATGACCCAGGCCTCAGACAAAGGGGCCCCCATACTTTCCTACAAAGAGCCACATTTTCTTCAAAGGTCCACACTGAACACGACATCCAGGTACGTCTTGTGGAACAGCATATTGCCAGTCTCTCCCACCATATCATTGTGATCCTCACTCTCCCAATTCAATTTCCAGCAACAAAAGGAATTCATCCCTTTGTTCCCTCTCACTGCCTCATGGCCGCATGCTTCCCCTTGTGTGATCGTCCCAGACCAATGGAGTCATTGCATACTTCAGTGAAACCTTAAAAGTTCCTTCTCCCCAGTATTAGAGAATTAATTAATCAAAGCAAGAAGTCATTTTTCCTTTTATCTCGTTTAATCTGGGATTCTTTTCCAGATTCCATGAGTCACGTGCCGTCTCTCTGCCGCAAGTGTGCATTAAAACCCAAGTGAATGAAAATCAGCTTGAATTGAATGAGACTATAAGCCCAACGTGGGGGCCAATATCATTTAAACTTTTCTCCAGGCCAGCACGGGCCTTTTTGTAAATAAATAGTTTTAAAGTAACGAGCTGAGTTTTCTGGCGACCTTCCCTCTAAAGAAAGTTTACGGTAAGTTCAAGCAATTCCCTCTTGAAATCACCCCCTAAATTACTTCCGTTTACGTATCTAGTCTCTCACAAGGCCCTATATACGTAACATTGTCGACCTCGCCGAGGATCGAATCCGGGCTTGCTTAAAAAAGCTTGTAAATCGCGTTATCCGTTGTAAAACGTAAACTGTAAATTATTTTACAAAAAGTAAATCAAGCACACTTGCAGGGAAAGAAGACACATGACCACGGTAAGGTATTCCATTCATTAATATGATTATTCTATAACCAATGTTAGCTTAAGGTACGTTTAAGTATTTTTATTGTAGAAGTGTTTAAAAGAGCGTAGGTTAGAAATCTTATTATTGTAACGGCGAAACGCGCCAGAGCTTTATTTTAGCGGCGAGCAAACAATTTGCCCCGCGAATTCTCTGTTACTTTGTGCTGTCCTCGTTCGGACGAGACAGAGCACGTGTGAGAATAGATGCCAGAAAGAACCAGATCAAAACTAGGAAGTGCTTTGCCAGGGTTTATTGCTGTGTTTGAAAGCCTAGCTAGTTTAGGAGTGTTTTACTAATAGTTACGGCAAAAGAAGTGTACAATTCTTTTGTCTGTGATATGTTAGGGAATCCATTTTTAACTTAAGTTTCATTCAAGTGTTGGTAACCGCTACCTCTCAGCTTAAATTCAGCTTAGAGCATTCTCGCGCCTGCGCGGTCTCAAACAACCTTCGTCTCATTCACAGCGGCAGCCATGTTTGTTTGTTTCCCCTTTCAACATTATCTAAACAATTTAAGCAAAGTAACGTAAGTCTCGAAGTTTAACGTAAATAATATCGATCTCGGTACTAGTATCTATCGTCTGCCAGAGAAATTAACGTAATTCGCCTTGAATAAGAAAGTAGTATTTTTGTGTTGTAAATGGCCTTCGCATTTACAGAGAATCAGCTGATTCGCCATCAATGCTAGCACACCGTGGTGCTAACCGCTCTTCTCGCCTCACATGTTTCACCTCGCATCGCTCACTCGCGCGCTGAGCGAAAATTTCATTTCACTTCGCACTAAACGTAACCTCATTTACAATTGTTTGCTAACATCGTTTAAAATCCTTACCGTCATTTCACTGTTCACGGGGACCTAGCAATCTTACATAAAGTTAACGTAAATCTCAAGTAGAGTAAATCACAAGAACATTGTTAACGTAATAAAAACCGCGTCTGTTTGTAAAATTCAATATCCCGAAACGCAAATCATTTCAATAAGCGCAAGCCGCTATCATTAACGTAAAAATCGTTCACCACGAGCGCGTTATCATTTCATAAAAATGTTATCCAAAGCAATTCTTTCATTTCACGTTAACGTAAGTAAATCATTTAACGCAAGTTGCGTCATATTAAACTAACATTAGTAGTTCAATTCAAATATAAGGGAGTTCATTCATATATCATTTTTCACCCTCTCCGAGAGAGAGAGAGAGAGAGAGAGAGAGAGAGAGAGAGAGAAAACCAGAAACACAGTATTCACGAAGCTCCAAGAGTACTACATCTTACCATTAATTATAGCATGCAGAATTAACATTATTTTAGTCTCTGTGTCTTTCATTTACACAGCGTGATACGTACGCGCATGTGTCCATTGCAGTTTGCAAACATTTATTTGTTCATTTATCGAGTACTTCAGCGAGGGCCTGAGCATTTCTAAAATTTCCATTACCTGTAGTTGCCCGAGTGGTCTTTTCATTTTCTTTATCACGAAAGACTTGCGTATACCGCAAGCACAATTCGCACAGTGTGCCACAGCAAATTCATTACTTCCAGACAGGGAAGTCGTTACCAGTTTAGGACTGGCCACCACCAGTGCACGTCAGGGTCTTACCATTTCACAGTGCCACTAATTCTTGACACTGTCCATCGACTGGCTGCTGAAGTACTCCCACCTTTTACTTTCTCTCCTCCCACTATACCCTCTGCCATGAGCAGTGCCATTTCACTTCAGTATATTTAAGTATACTGCATGTAGTGTTCCGGACCACACCAGCACGATACCAGTGCTCCAAGGAACGCCTCCATAAATGCCATTGCACCTGTACAGGCCGTACAGGTAGCCATTAAACCTGCGTGTCCGTCCTTACGGAACGCCCAATTCATTAATGTCCGTGTACAAGGGTCAGTGATCCTTCGGAACACTCAACAAGGGAACGCCTCCCAGAAGTGCCGCAATACCAGCACTACTAGTGCTGCCCAAGGAACGCCTCCTCATAAGTGCCGCGCACCTGTACAGCCGTACAGGTAGCCATTAAACCTGCGTGTCCGTCCTTACGGAACGCCCAAATAATTAGTGTGTCCGTGTACAAGGGTCAGTGATCCTTCGGAACACTCAACAAGGGAACGCCTCCCAGAAGTGCCGCAATACCAGCCCTAAGTGCTGACAAACCTGCGTGTCCGTCCTTACGGAACGCCCAAGTAATTAGTGTGTCCGTGTACAAGGGTCAGTGATCCTTCGGAACACTCAACAAAGGGAACGCCTCCCGAAGCGCCGCAATACCAGCCCTAAGTGCTGACAAACCTGCGTGTCCGTCCTTACGGAACGCCCAATTCATTAATGTCCGTGTACAAGGGTCAGTGATCCTTCGGACCAATCAAGGGAACGCCTCCCGAAGTGCCATCGCACCTGTACAGACGTACAGGTAGCCCATTCCAACGTCTCCCAAGTTGGGAACGCCCGTAAGTGTGACGTACACAGCACACTTCATTCGATTTTTTCACCTCAGCAGAAGGTGCCATTCACAAAGTGCCACCGAGCACCCAGTCTTTTCACTTTTCATTACCACATTGCAGAACCCATTTCCAAGTGAGTGCCACTTTCCACAGTAGGCACTCCTATTCCATTCAGTACCCTTTCCTGGCCATTATTTTCATTTTCTTCCGAGCCTCTACTGTAGCCTAAGGGAAATGTCTTCCCCTGCTTCCCGCGACTTCTTTGCCAGAGAGCTAGAGAAGCTCGGAGCCCTCATAACTCTGGGCAAGGAGGCCGGGTTACACTGGACCAGCACTGACCAGTGGATAAAGGCGCAGCAGGCTGCCGCGCGCCTGCAAGAAAAGGAAGAAAGGGAAAACCAGAGAAAAGCCGGAGAAGCAGAGAGAAAAGAAAGAGAAGCAGAAAGGAAGGCAAGGGAAGAGGAGCGAAAGCATGAGCTCGCTCTCAAGGAGAAGGAACTCGACATCAAGCGGGAGAAGGCCCGTAAGGAGAGTATCCTAGCTCAAGCCACTCTGCCAGCTTCCAGCCCTGCACCCCCTGTCTCTCTTAGTCCTCCCGCCGGTCTCTGGTCAGCCTGACATCCTTTTCTATTTGTGAAGCCTGGTCCAGGATCCAGTGCCGGAGATAGAAATTCCTGCCGCATCCTGCCAGCCTTTTACTTTTTACCGCCTACCTCCTCCTTTTGGAAGAGGTAAGCCCACCAGTTAACCCCGAAATTGCTTCCGAGGGTGATTCAACGGAGGTTCCCTTAACCTCCCCACGTCACATCACTGCCAGAGAGGACTCTTCACCTGTGCCAGAGCACACTGCCAGCCTTGGTGACTCCACAGATTCGCAACCTGTGGGGGCATCTCGGTCTTATCATCCAGTGCCACGGAAGAGGTTCTGGAACACGTTCTGCCGAGACTGTGGCCGCAAGGGTCACATGTCTGCCAACTACGGAGGGTGCGCGAACCACAATATTCCGGCCATCGCAATGGCCGTCACCAATCCTTCTTCTCTAGGACCCCCAGCTAAGGGCCCTATAACCGTCGCACCCCTCCAAAGCCATTATCAGCCAAGCCACGTCAGAGCCTACGACGACTCTGGCGCTCAAATCTCCCTGATACGGGAAGACCGAATCCCCCGAGGGGCTAACGTTGATAGACGTCGATTGATCACCATTGAAGGTATCAATCACATTAAACTGATCCTTCCGACCGTCCAATTGAGGGTCACCAGACCTAACTTCTCCAGAGTTTGTACCCTTGCAGTTGCAAGCTACATTCCAGGAGGTTACGACCTCCTCCTAGGGCAAGACATGAAGTCTCCCTCACATTCAAAAAGCCTAGGGGTCCTAACCCCATGTCAAATCACTCCAAAGCACGGAGTCATCGAAATTCTACTTCCTCTAGGAAGTATGTCCACCAACAGTCTCCCCCGTTACCAAGGAGGGAGATTGACCATTCGCAGTTCCGTTGCAAAACCTGTAACGTAATAGGGCACTCTACTAATTGGCCTAGGTGCCCTAGCAAACTACCAGCAGCGGACACTGTCCATTTTCCACAAGGCCTAGCCTTCAACAAGAGACAGGAGCCTCTGTCTCCCATTTCAAGGGCACGCTGAGAGGTATTGCACCTCCAGTACCCGCCACAGGTACAGTCGACCTCAACTCTCTGCCAGTGCACTTGGCAGCACTGAGCAGTGCCAAGCTCCGTCCAGCCTGGACGTAGAGCCACCACCGAACTTGACTTCTGCGCCTGGCCCCGAGCTAGCGCCGGCGCCTAACCTAACCAAGGATCCTCCTACAGGAGATCCTCCAACAGGCATGGAGCTTACCGCAGCCCATGGCCAACCCAAAGTCCATGAGTCTTCTTCACCCTCACCACTGTCGCCCGAGGATGAACCTCCGGCAGACCTAACATTCATACCTCCTCTGGCAAAACCAGGAACTGCCCGACCAGGAGTCAGCCTGGAGTTTTCCCCTTACGACGGCTTGCCGCAGCAGCCGAAGTGAGGGCCTCCCTGCAGTAGGTTCCACCTCTACGACGGTTGCTGCAGAGACCGAAGTAGGGTGTTCTCCTGAAATCCTTCAGGCTACCGCTGCCTCAGCTCCTGCGGCGTTTCTGGCCTTTCCCCAGAGTCGGTGCCTCCGTCTACTCCAGGGACTGGTATAGCCAGGTCCTGGAGGAATAAGAAGAAGAAGAAGAAGGGACGTCATTAACATACTAAAAAAGAGCCACATGCTCTCCTTGACACCTGTGCCCGAGGTACAGTGTCGCATTCATTTGCAGATGATCCTGGCACCTACCCAGAGAAGGTAGCCAGCCTGATCTCTGCCAGTAGCACTAACCCTCTAACCCCCTAGAAATTGTGATACTAACCCTCACTTAAATATAATTACCTCATGCATTTCCCTCCTGGTCAATTCACCACTCATCATCCCCCACGCCATCATTACCTCTCATTATGTATTTTAACAATTCCGTCGCTGAACTACTGCTGTGCGTACACTCTGGAATGATTGCGTCTTCATTTAACTGTATTGAGTAGGTTAGGCTAATGATTTAGTACCAGGGCATTAGGTTAGTAGCAAGTAGAATTTTCAAGTAACCTTATCTAGGGGTAGAGTAGACTGTCGTCACAAGACAAAACCCGTAGTTTATTAATTAGGCTAGACTACATCACTAAATTAAGTTAGTACACTTAGCATCTTTGCCTATAAGTTAGGTAGGCCACTGTAGTTAGCTGTATCGCTGCTCAAAAAAACTTCAAGTTGGAGTAGGAGAACGGGGTAGTCGAGACGATCAATTTATTTAAGCCAAGACCTTCACAACCCGAAAGGGAGTGAATGCCTTCTTAACAGGGGGGAGCTGTGACGTTTTATAGATCGTTCGTCTACCCCGCAATTAACTAAATAATTTGATTTGGAAAACGGCAGCCATTTCTTTAGAATATCAGCTGATTTTTAGTAACCGCGGGAAACCCAAAACCCGCCAGCTAGAGATAGGAAGTTCCCCAGTTTGGGCGGGGGAAAAAGATTCTTTTATCAGCTGTAGGGACGTATCTCAAAAGGGAAGGGTGTAGGCAGATTGGTACTTCTTAGACCTATACCTTAAAGCTCTCTTTCCTGTGACCCCTCTGCTGGCTGTATGCTTGTTTTCCAGGATTTGCCTTTGATCGTGGGGGGTAAGCTGACCTCCAACCCCCAAGCAACCCAACTGAATTCTGTCTCAGTCGGCTGCGAGACGTGATCTCGGACAGAGGCCAATTACCTGCCTTCCTTTAGGCCTACCCAGGGCGTGAGTGGCGCGCCGATGACCCAGGCCTCAGACAAAAAAAGGGGCCCCCCATTAACTTTCCTACAAAGAGCCACATTTTCTTCAAGGTCCACACTGAACACGACATCCAGGTACGTCTTGTGGAACAGCATATTGCCAGTCTCTCCCAACCTATTATCATTGTGATCCTCACTCTCCCAATTCAATTTCCAGCAACAAAAGGAATTCATCCCTTTGTTCCCTCTCACTGCCTCATGGCGCATGCTTCCCCTGTGTGATCGTCCCAGACCAATGGAGTCATTGCATACTTCAGTGAAACCTTAAAAGTTCCTTCTCCCCAGTATTAGAGAATTAATTAATCAAAGCAAGAAGTCATCCTTTTATCTCGTTTAATCTGGGATTCTTTTCCAGATTCCATGAGTCACGTGCCGTCTCTCTGCCGCAAGTGTGCATTAACCCAAGTGAATGAAAATCAGCTTGAATTGAATGAGACTATAAGCCCCAACGTGGGGCCAATATCATTTAACTTTTCTCCAGGCCAGCACGGGCCTTTTTGTAAATAAATAGTTTTAAAGTAACGAGCTGAGTTTCTGGCGACCTTCCCTCTAAAGAAAGTTTACGGTAAGTTCAAGCAATTCCCTCTTGAAATCCCTAAATTACTTCCGTTTACGTATCTAGTCTCTCACAAGGCCCTATATAACGTAACAATCATATATAGATATATATATATATATATATATATATATATATATATACATATATATGTATATATATATATATATATATATATATATATATATATATATATATTATATATACTATAACCACAGACCATATAAGCTTTTGGTGAAGAGCCATGCTTTGTCTCAAAAGCCAGAAACATAGTAGCCCTCGTACATACACCGAAATCCTGGGTATACTAGCGTATGGGCATTGAATACCCAATTTCAACCGACTATGGACTGGGATTACTCTGACAAATTTTGTTCTATTTAGTCTTGGGCATACAAAGAGCATTGGAGTTCTGGTAGTGATAACACAGTCTGTCCTTCTCAGAAATAATAAATTTTCAGTATGTGGTGGATTTTACACACACACACACACATATATATATATACATACAATATATATATATATAGGTATATATATATATATATATATATATATATATATATTATTTAATATATATTAGAAATAATCAATACACAATCACGTGTGGAACAGATCCTAATGTCAGTTAGAAATATATATATATATATATATATATATTATATATAATATATATATATATATATATATATATATATATATATTTATATATATATATATATATATATATATACATATATATATATATATATACGTAAGTAAGCATTTGTAATAATTATATACCTTTAGTAAAACTGAGGAAAAAAATCTCGCCCGATATGTTACGATACTATACAGTAAATGATAGGCCTACTATTTCTCACGTCATGTTTAACGAAGATAAATATATACTTATGAATAACAAATAATTAAATAAAACACGAATTTCTCACCGGAACTCCTGGCGATCGTTCACGGAACCCTACGGTTCCGCGAAACCCCGGTTGAGGATGGTTGCTCTAGACATTGCTCTCAGGCTATGGTATCAGAAAGTCTTCGTCATGCCAAGAGAAAACCACATGAAGATAAAAGGTTGAACGCTTACGACAATATGACCCAGAAGAAATCCTTTTACTCTTAAGGGTCTCGTGCTTGTTTTAAAGAAAATGTATATGAATGCACAATGGATGTATGAAATCAGCGAGACAAAATTCATGAGCACAAACCGTTTTGATGACTGCGAATTTCTGAAGATAAATTGCTCTTATTGGTACGCTGTGGCCTTTGGGTTTAGGGAACACGAAGAAAGCGTAAAACCTCTGCAAAGAGAACCAAGATGAAAGGTTTTGCAATAATGCTGAAGACATTCCCTCAATTCCTATGCTTAGCAAAAGCGAATAATTTAAAGTGGCTTCTTGCCTCTAGCACTCATAAATGAAATTAGTTAGGGACTATGGAAACTTCCCGAGCGGGATCAGTAAAGGTAAATTTATTCCCCTAATTTTCTTGTTAGATGAAGAATTTTAAATAAAATTTGGTAAAATGCTTCAACGTGTTCGGCAAGGCAGGGAGACACACTCAACTATTATCTCTAAATATATAGAAAGTTCTTATTCACTGCAGAGCGCCAATTCTCTCTCTCTCTCTCTCTCTCTCTCTCTCTCTCCTTGGAACTCTATTTACGTTGCGCAACCGTCTTTCAAGTTCTCAAAACCCGACCAAGCGCAGATTCACTGCCCAAAAGTACTCGCATTCACTCTCATTCATTTCCACTCATGGAGCATCCGTTCTCACTAATTTAAGAGTATCAGGCCAAAGTTATTATGAAAATTCCATGTTCAGTTGATTCTGATTGCAGACTAAGTAATATTTTCAAAATACAAATCTGAATGATTGTGATTCATATTTAGTTCAATGATCTCCCCGTTTTATTGGCACCGGTTCCTCCTACCAGATTTCCTTTTCGTATTACACGGATCCGTTTCCGCGACGTTGGGGCCCGTTACTTTCCCCAGGCCTTTATCTAACTCCTCTTTATCCTTCAGGACACTTTGCTGACGTCAGTTTGATAGTTTTGTGGTCCTTGCATATACAGTATATATTAATCATCTCCGTAAGGGTATATGCCGTGAGTGCACGTCACGTGGTGCGCTGTAGGCTTACTTAAGGTTCTCTGCAGCGTCCCTTTGGCCCTTAGCTGCAACCTCTTTCATTACTTTTACTGTACCTCCGTTCATATCTTTCTTCCACCTGATTTTCCACCCTCTACTAGCAATGGTTTTATAGTGCAACTGCGAAGCTTTCCTCTTGATACACCTTTAAAACTGCTTTACTCTTAATTTCCGTTTAAATACGGAATGATCTCATAGGTCCCAGTGCTTAGCCTTTTGGCCAAAATTTTATATTCCATTCCTATATATTAATCATTTTTCTGTCTTTTAGCACTCATGTTACATTCCACATTCACTCTTCTCTATTCTGTTTCCTTCAATGCACCATAGAATTTTTTTTTTTTTTTTTCCGAGAGCACGTCGAAGCCGCTTTTGGCACAAAGAAGCTTCAAATGACACCCAAGAAAGGACAGAGATCAACTGAGTCGCCCTCAGCCCAGACTGAAGGGAGAGACGATGATCCTCGGGATTTGCTCCAAGAAGAGCTTATCTCCCCCCAACCTGCTTCCATGGCCCTTGTGAAAGATTCGCGTTTTTATCCATTTGCTAAGAGACAGATTTACCTTGGCTTCACGTACCTTGGCTTCACGTATGAGGCAAGTAGTTTACAATGTGGTAAAACAACCGACGTAAACGATAAAGACATATAAGCATGTAATACCAATCACAAGTCAATTTTCTCTGAGATAAGATTTTCCGTGTAAATTATATCATTAGAAAAGTTTTTTCTGTAAGTATTAATGAAATTGAAGCAACAATATTTTGATAACAAATGGCAAAATCGCGGATACTTCAAGACTGATCAATCGAATTACTCCTTGATTGGTATATATCAGTTTATTGAGAATTTCTTTGTTACCGAATTCTCATATTTAATTTTCACTAAGAGAAGAGCATAAAATTAAGAGGATTAATTATTTTCTTTAATATACATTTTTCCCACTTTTAATAACATTTATAAATGCTATTTTTCTTTGTTGAACGTTACATAGACTATGTAAATCACAGCTGCCAGTCGGAAGGAATTATTGTTATTCACAATAACATACCTGTTTTGCATAGTTGCTCTCATCCTATTATTGGTTATTGGCATAAAAGTGTCTTTTTTTTTTTTTTTGACTCATCGTGATTCAACTCTCGTTGCTAGACGTCCTGATTTTCCATAAACCATATTTTTACTGCTGATAAATGAAATCATGCTTAACTAGGAAACGGTTGATCTAACTTCTTAACAGGCGGAGAGAAATGATCATTTCAGAAGTTGTCGATCGAGATATAATCCCCCGTAGTCTCACTGGATTAGGTAATGGGTTCCGCGAATGCTCCACAAAAACGAGGAAAAAACTGGAGCGTTTGTGAGCACGAGACGTCACTGTTTGTTTATGTCTGGAAAGCGGCTGAGTGGAGACTGGAGGGGGTTTCAGGTAAGAGGGAAATAAACGGCATGGGAAATCACGGCGAATTGTCTGAGGAAATGTTGTCCAGAAATAAAGGGCAAAAACTGCGCGGATAAAAAACCTCCCTGACTGAGGTTTTTTTTTTTTTTTTTTTTTTTTTTGTAGATGCTGGAGGTAACAAATGAGGGGAAAAGGCTTTCTTTAATATCTCTTTTTCATAAGGACTAAATTGTTCAGATGTATAAGGATTACTTTTTTTAGTTTATACATACATAAAGTCAAATACTCATATATATATATATATATATATATATATATATATATATATATATATATATGGTAAACTGAGAATGTTTTTAGAATTTTTTTTTTTTTTCTCCATGTTACTTATACTAAAACTTTTTGTGGGCTTTAAGCCCACAAAATGTTTTATAGTGTAAGTAACACGGAGAACGAAAATTCTAAGAACGTTCTCAATTTGCCTTATTTTACCGTATTTGAAACCATTAAATCATTGTTAAAATCTTTTAAGGTCAACCTTGTTTTTCTTATATATATATATATATATATATATATATATATATATATATATATATATAATAATTATTCATATATACATATACTATATATATATATATATATATATATATATTTATATATATTCGCTCTACCTCGGGATTAATATCTTTGCATATATATGTTAAACGTACGGGAATTTTTAGTTGATAATGATTTCGTCCTCCTGTGGAGTCGAACCAGCGGACAAACAGAGAAGAAATCAGGTCTGCAGTGACATTATCCACTCGCCCAACAAGTGAGATTATAAGTCACTGCAGTCCTGATTTCTCGTCTGTCTGACCGATGGTTCGAATCCACGGGAGGACGAAATGATTATCAGCTAAAAAAATTCCCTTTCGGTAAACATATTGTGTATGAAAAATATAATAATTCCGAGGTAGAGTGAATTAGACATTAAAGGACATTTGTAGCTCGATGTATATGATATATATATATATATTATATATATATATATATATATATATATATATATATATATATATATATCAATAGAGGGATCCACAGTAATATCCTTGTTTATCTAGATATAATATGTTTATACAAAGCTTAAAGCTTTCGTCCATCCTCCTGTGGACTTGATCACTAAGCAAACGAGACTGCTAATTTTAAATGCCTTCCCCTTCCTTATAATCATGACCTGAAAAAAGTTTCCAATAATCTTAGAAAAGAAAGACATGGGTATAGCGTAGTTTTTCAATACCCTAATACTCTTAAAAATAAAATTATCAAAAACAGTTACAGAAAACCAAACACCGATGTTGGAGTCTATGCTATAGGATGTAAAAATTGTGACAAATGCTAAGAGTGCGGATAGGACCACTAGGAGAATTGTGGAAGGAGCTCTCATCACTTTGAATGACACTTTTGAGGGGAATACTGGCATACAGAACAATTTACTTTTGAGTGAAGAAATTTGCAAAAGGGCCAGAATAAAGAACTTCAGAAATGTGTACAGCCTCCTTCAATCTGATAATGTAAATAACCATCCTTCGCCCGTTCAAGAGCCTAATCTACAAATCACCTTTTTGGTTAACGACCGTCAAGATGTCATTCAGGAAGAGACCGGCGCTTTGTCCCGCCTCGTAGATCACAGCGAATTATGGAAAGGCAAACGACCCAATGACTTGTTCGAATTTTTAACCTTGTAATGTTCTTTGTCTGTTTGTTTATGTTTATTTGGAATTCTTCACCAATACATGTCTCATTTGCTTAGTGATCAAGTCCACCAGGAGGATGGACGAAAGCTTTAAGCTTTGTATAAACAATTATATCTAGATAAACAAGGATATTACTGTGGATCCCTCTATTGATTTCTTAGAAGCACGATACAGTGTTTTTTTATATTGCATTATATATATTATATATATATATATATAATATATATATATATATATATATATATATATATATATATATATGTATTTGACTTTATGTTATGTATAAACTAAAAAAGTAATCCTTATACATCTGAACAATTTAGTCCTTATGAAAAAGAGATAGTAAAGAAAGCCTTTTCCCCTCATTTGTTACCTCCAGCATCTACCAAAAAAAAAAAAAAAAAAAAAAAAAACTCAGTCAGGGGAGGTTTTTATCCGCGCAGTTTTTGCCCTTTATTTCTGGACAACATTCCTCAGGCAATTCGCCGTGATTTCCCATGCCGTTTATTTCCCTTCTACCTGAAACCCCTTCCAGTCTCCACTCAGCCGCTTTCCAGACATAAACAAACAGTGACGTCTCGTGCTCACAAATGTTCCAGTTTTTTCTTCGTTTTTGTAGAACATTTCGCGGAGCCATTTACCTAATCCAGTGAGACTACGGGAATTATATCTCGATCGACAACTTCTGAAATGCTCATTTCTCTCCGCCTTTCCTTTTAAGAAGTTAGATCAACCGTTTCCTAGTTAAGCATGATTTCATTTATCAGCAGTAAATATATATATATATATATATATATATATATATATATATATATATATATGTATATATATATATATATATACATATATATATATATATATATATATATATATATATATATATATATTGCCTCAGCTTACATATTACTGCGCTCAATGAATTGTTTTTTATTTCTTACGAAGACTCATCTTCTCAAACTCGAGGATATGCATCGGTTAAATTCGCACTCCACATACGTATATTCTTGATTTCAGTTCCCGTAGCCCGGATCACTAGTGAAAGTCTTCCAGGAAAAAAAATGGAAGTAATGACTAAAAATAAGTATTCGAATAAATGAATTATTATCCCACATAAAAATCGAATAATTTATCCATTTGATGTTCTAAATGTTGGAGCTGACATTAGCACAATCGAGAAAAATTTTGTTTACTCTCCCATTTAAGCGTAGTTATACTTTAAAAACAAATCGTGAATAAGCAGAGGTAGATTCAAAAGAAAGACTTTCTCTTTCATTCAGTAACTCAATTTTAATTTGATGGAGTAAAAAAGTAGTCATATTGACAATATTTCCCCAATATTCTCCATACTGAAGTAAGACTTGCAAGTCTAATTTACCTTTACAAAATGAGTGTTCTGCGTGAGTTGTATAAGATACCAACGCTGAATAATTCATTTGATGATGGCAAAACAATATTTGGCTTAGATAGATAGTTTTGTTACAACTAAAACTGTCTGTATATAGTTATGATTTATATTTAAGAATTCCATTTCAGAATGTGCAGTGCATAAGTCATCTGAATTCTAAACTCCTGGAATCCAGGTAAAAAAAAAGTCACAGGAAAAAAATAGTCACAGGTTAAAAAAAGTCCAGGTAAAAAAAGTCACAGGTAAAAGAGTTACAGAAAAAAAAAGTCGCCCCCTAGGCCTAGGGTTTTAACTGGGAATATAGCCACCTTTGCGCCATGTTTAGTACAAGCCCGTTGGGGATTTTTTTGTATGTATCCACTTTTGCTGTGTTTAGTATGATCCCATTTGGGATTACCATCAAAACATAAACAAAAGACAAATATAAAGATAAAGACTCGCAAGAAATATGTTGAATATTCCCCTGTGACTTTATTACCGGCCACCATAAATCAATGTGACTTTTTTTTTCCTTTGACTTTTTTTCCTAGCCAAAATTGACTCTTTTCTGTGACTCACTTTCCTGTGCCTTTATTACCGGCCACCTCAGCGCCTCAGGGGCCACTTATTCGTCAGTCCAGTTGACTCAGAAAGGAAAGCGTTCAAAGACAGTGGAATATTGCTCGGACATATAAGCATATGTTGTATCGGAAAGTTCTTTGTGATTCTAGCGAAAATTACTCTCAGTTCTATCCTTATTCATGACCTAGTATTTTTGTGGTGGCATCAAGGCGCATTTTCAGCCATTCTTTCATCGAGTCTTTGCAATATTCAGTTGATTACAGCATTCCAAGTATTCGCTATCTATCTTACTGGCACACTGACTAACTGCAAACCGGTACAAGATTATGTTCGTGCTGAAACTGCTGATATTTCATAAAGTCTTTTTTTTTTTTTAAACACAGTGAAGATTCCAGATCGTTTCTTCTAGCGAAATATCAGATGATTGTTATTAGCGATCCTGAAAAATTTCATGGAGAAGCCATCTTTTTTCATATTATACATACAAACGTACAGAAAAAACAAAAAAAACACACACAAACACACACACACACATACACACACACACACACACACACACACATATATATATATATATATATATATATATATATATATATATATATATATATATATGTATATATATATATATATATATATATATATATATATATATATATATATATATATATATATATATATATGATTTAAGTAGAAATTAGGACATGGACAGCAGTCGCCTGTATTATCAGGAAATACCGATCCATATTATTATCCTTAAGATTGTTGTTACTATCATTGTATTTATTATCTATCTCAAAACATTATTATTACTATAATAGATTTCCCAACCGCCAGCCCCCCCAATTTTTATATTTAGTATTTATGTTATCATTATCTGAATCTTCAATAATTTATTTTTTTTGTCATTGTTTTTCAGGGGCGTGTGGAGCGCGTGCCACCCCCAACGCCCCGCCCACCCCTCTCCCTGGATCCGATAGTGGGACTTGTGACTCCTTTGCACAAAATAACATTAAAGAGTCATAACTGTTCAAATGCAGCATTCACGCGCTTGAATAAGTAACTTCAAATCTCTTTTAAAGGTCTAGACTGCACCAGACTTATTTCATCACTGGTTCCCGCCCTCTCCCGCTCCCCCCTCAAAAACTAAAAACGTCAACAACAACAAAAATGTTTATTCCCGGTCAAATATATCATAACATTGTTGGACTTCGTCTCTGAAGTGATTATCTCTTCCTGCCGACTCCAAATTATTTGGATAATAACTTTCATAAACCAACGAGTCATTTCCAAACTAAAAATATATTTCGGATATCCACTCCATTTATAACTTTAACAATAAGACACGTGTGAAAAGTACGAAGCACCGTGTAGGCTTTTGAATACAACTACGCCTGTAGCAATAGGCCTAAACCAGAGCTGTTCTTGGCAGATTCGTAATTTGTTTCGATAAATCTGGTTAAATTCTCGTTGGCATCGGGCGATTCTCATTGTTGGTAATCTTACCTGGATTTATCATATTTAGGTCATTTTCACTGGAAAAAGTCGCGTGATATTGTGATCACTACCGTTTACGTGTGTACCTAAGCTGTCTATCTGCTTGATTTCCAAATTTGTTTTAGTAATGCAATCCCAAATAAAAAATATTACAACTTGATTTACTAAATAAGTTCGGCTCACATTGGGGTTATTTTTGTCATTTTAAGCAAACTTTTGTTTAAAAAGAAAGTTCTTGTCCAGAGGATCAGTCAAAACAACCCCGAAAAGCTTTGAAACAGTAGCATAAAACGTCTTTAAATTTAATAGATATTTCCTTTATGTTGCAGGAATTACAGAAAAACTAACTTAATCAAAGGTAAGCCTTTGAATTTTGTTCTTTATAAGAGTTATTAAATGCTACTTCTCCGTAAAGTCTGTTAATTAGGGACGGTGGGTGGGGGTGGGGGAATTTGAATGACATAAAAAGATTGAATTAACATTAACCAGCTACGTAATATGACCTTAAACAGAAAATAAATAGATGACAAATACCATCAAAACCAGTTTGAAACCACTTTCGATTTGGAATCCAACTTTGTGCGCCATTTGAGATATCTCAGAAAAAAAGATAAAACTTTCAAGACGCCTCAGCAGAAAAATGTTATTGTTTAAATGGTGCGGGTAAGAGTTGGATGATAAAGGTTCTACCTTTCATATATGTTTTCTAACGTATTTTGGAATGACTAAGAAAGTCAGAATACTTGGTCACAAATACGTAAAGCAGTGCCTGACTACGGCTGATATATTTAAAAGTATTCTAAACATTTTCTATTTTCCACGTTTATGCAAACGTTTACTTCAATAAAAAGAAGATAATCAAAGAGAAGATCTGAAATGTGCTGTTTTTGTGCTTTATTTGAATTGTTTATCGATATCACTGGTTTAGTAGCACTTTCATACAATAACACCGTGGGCGGTAACCAAAGTCTGGCAAACTGAACTTCATACTCAGATATTTTCCGCCTGGAAAGTAACGGTGGGTCTGTTGTTATTGTTTGGAGTTCGGAGTAATACGAATATAGGATAACACGGTTCGGGGCTTTTTCTCCAACTGCCAAGCCTGAGAGACTTCTCTTCCTTTCTCTCTTTTCCTTGACTAAACAACTTTTCATACTTAAAGAGAATGAAAGGCCCTTTCTTTCCCTTTTGGTTGAGACTCACCATTTCCCTTCCCTTTTTTTATCCTTGTTTTGATCGGGCTTCGGTTAGAACAGGGAATCTGAGCGCTTTACATTTTTTTCGTGCCATAACGCAGCATAAGCAAGAAAACGTCGAGTAAAGGGACAACAGAACTGAAAAGAAAGGACAGGAAAACCGGAAATAATAGAATAGTGAGTTCAATTTACTTTTCAAAAAACAATTGCAAAAACAAAATCTTCACGCACGGCGTCAGCCCAGAGAGAACGAACCTGTTTCTGTACAACGACTTTGTCCAAAAAGCTTCGCTAGCTAACAACCGAGTTGCTGAATAATGCTCTCCTGATGCGGCTTTGATTGGTCAAAAGCACAGCGTTTCATCCCAAATTACGTCATTTAGTTAGTTCCATGAAGCTGGCGCTGGGGGATCTCTTCCCCACCCCATGCTCTCTCTTTTATCACATTCATTCCACACGTTTGCAGGAAAATACTGTTTCTGTCTCATCTGCCTTGTCTTGGATAGGCCGATTATTCATTATCAATTTCTCAATTTTTCTCATTTTTGCCCGGGGCGTATGTCTCCTAACGTATCCGGGTGGAATTAAATACACGAGAAATGAAACTGCCAATAAACTTGAATATGGGACTTAGCAAATTCCAGTGTTAAAAATTACCACAGGGTAATATCTACGAGGTTTAAATGGAAGTTAGAGGATATGTCTATTAAAGTGTGTAAATAATGGTGACCAAGCTTGAAGCGCTGATATGCAGCGGTTGAAAATAAGTTGTTCGGATTGAAATTACTGATTGCTACATTCAAGTAAAGACTTTGGTAAGTGAATGAAAGGTCGATTTGAAACCAGGATTTTTGTTACTGGCAATATATATAGCATACCTTACAAGAGGTGCATTAAGTCTCATGCTAGTTTCACAGGTTAAAAACCTGCTCTAGAGTAAAATTGAACACTATGATCGGTAAGATGCTTCTACAAAAATTCTGGTTTCCTTACACTTATACTAAGTTGCACTGACCACAGTATTCACTGTAATGTATAAAAGCTTGTTTATGGAATTATGTCATTTCAGGGATTAGATACTTAACCTTCAGTTACTATGAAAATTAGTAACCTTATTCTATCTAAAAGGGTCACGGAAACCGTATATTCACGATAAACATTATCTCTTTGGACACCAAATGTCCATGCGGCTTAATATCCGTCATCCAAATGTTCCGTCGTCCAAATGTGCGGCATCCAAAATGTGCGTCATCCCAAATGTCCGTCTTCCAAATGTGCGTCTTCCAAATGTCCGTCGTCCAAATGTCCGGGAGTCATTTGGACACTATTTCCAGGAATTTCAGCATTCCTTATCGTCAGGCCTGAGCCATAATCTACCGATTTTATTAATTCCTTTGTGTCTTAATAAAACTTCAGTGTGGTGCTAAAATCATTATTGTCTTGAAAAGGGTCAGATCTTGACGTAAATCAGATGGTCTTCTGCTTCCCTTTAACTTCACATCTTTATAGTAAATTGTTATAACCTAGTTGCTATTTTTCAGGATGCTTGCAAGGGATTGGTTCAAAGGGTAGACTGTAGCACACTCTTCACACTGGGTTCTGGGAATGCTTGATCAGATTTGATAGTGGTAATACCAATTAAGTGACACCTTGATATACTGGAGGCACACACCCGGGACACTCATGAACGGATCTGCAATGCAGGGATCGTTGTAACACACGAGGGAATGACGAGTGAAACTAAATGGGATAACACCAAGTAAAATACAAATATTTCAGTACACAAAGCTACATGTAGCACATCACGAAATTTATCACTGTAATAGCAAATAATGTTACGTTAAATTGGTGTTTCCATTCATTTACATTTGCAAAACTACTGGAGGTCACACAGCGGAAATCTCGAAGGGAGATTGCAAAGTTAAGGGCTCGGGGAACAGCAAAAAGGCAAGAGACAAAGTGTGAGAATATGGTGAGACCGACATAAAACTTCCATTCACTTTACCTTAGTCCGTGGGCAAGACGTGTGGAGAAAGAGAGCCAGTCTGCAGTGTGCAGAAACTGCAATGGAAATCGGCGCTGTGATCAGTCCCAGCCCAGGGAGAATGTGACGAGAGAAGGAGATGCGCTTCTGGTTACAAGTTCATGGCACAGAGGATCATCAGCGATGTTATGCACGCCCACCTCTCTAAAAGGTACAGCATCGACGGGCGTTGGGTAAGGACTTCTCATCAAGTCCTCAGGTAGCGGCAGGTAACAGATGCTTACGAGGACAGAATAACGACCAGCAACATTCTACTGATATCGGGGGAGAGTCATTTAGGTGATACGTGAGTCCGGCAGCAGTTCTTCCCTCTTTCACTCAAACTCCTGCTGCTACTGAATACGGCAGCGATAACCTCTATGTACTTATATCTTATTGTGATTGCATAATGTTAGTCCAGTGTTTGGTATCTGGAATAGAAGTTACATGCAGGCCAGAACCAAAAAAAGACAGGAAAGGAATACAAGGCTTAAGTCTCTTGAGAGTCGAGAGCAACAAAAGAGTTAATTAGGGAGGGGGTGCCGCAAACTACCTGAGTATTACAAGGGTCAGGTCAGAGGAAAACTAATTTCGAAGATACCGGTGCAAGGGGTAAAACTTCCTAACGATTGACCGCTAATGAACCTGGGTATTCTCGAAAAGGCTGCGAAAAGTTTTAACCCACTTGGATTCTGCAGTAACTCAAATGGGAAATCCCATAATGGCACTCTGAGCAGTCCTTCCTATTATTCCTAAAATTACATAGGGGATATGTCACGGACCCTGAGCGACTTCTGTATGATATGGACAAAAGGTAAGTGTTTTCAAAACAACTCTACTTTCGTATTTCCCAAAGCTCAAGACTGATTTCTCAAAAGTCTGTTTCTTTTGAACTCCTAAATTATTAGAGGGAATGAAGAGAAGAGTAAGTAAATGCAAACATATGACTTGTGACAAATTCTATGGCCTTATGCCACCCAAAGGTGAGAGACTGTGTGCCTTCATGATAGTACCACTATAGGTCTGTGCCTCAGCTAGCGTCTGACTGCATCAACAACTTCCTTGTTGTTGCTGCACTGCTTCTAACAGAATACTTCCTTGGGTGGTCTGAAAAGATGGAGGTCAGAAGGTTCGACATCCAGCTGTACGATGGATGAAGGAGAACAGTCCACTAAAGTTTACTCATCACCTCTCGAGTGCACAGCCGTGTATGTGGTCTCGTGTTGTCATGGAGAAGGGATCCAGAGGGCACAAACCTTTGAATACCCTAAAGGCCGCCACTAACGTTCAGTTCTACCTACGCAGTTATGGCTGTACAGGCAAAACTAAACGTTAGTAGGTTCAATTCTGCCTACAGGCTGACTGTGTGGGCATACCTGCGCATGCATGAGTGGCGGCCTTAACTAGTGGACAATAACGTCCAGTGTAGCAGCAGTCTGTTTGTGATTCACCTATCTCCTCGAATAGCAGTGTCCGTATATTCCAACCACTGTAGGCGTCACAGCTGTGTGCAGCCGCCCAGGGCGCTGGAGGTCAGATAGATTTCCTAGTCCTTTTTCTGATAATGACAGACGCTTCGCCCAATGACTCACAGGGGTTTTACCCACTGACTGGTTGCTGTAGACATTCTGTAAGTGCCTGTGAATATCTGTGACAGTGTCGTTTTCCGTCAAAGGGAATTCTACTTCTGTTTTTTATATAGAACGTACTTCAATCATGGGCGCCACTTTGACAGCTGATTTAAGTGCTGCCGTCTATTCGAAATGAATGAAAATGCATGACATAATGTGGGAATGTTTAAGGATGTTGCACACAAAATTTCGAATTTTTAACAAAAACTGACAGAGAAGAAATTCATGTAGCATTGATTATTGAATGGAATGGTTTTATATCTATATATATATATATATATATATATATATATATTATATACATATATATATATATATATATATATGTATATATATATATATATATATATATATATAATATATATATAATATATATATATATATATCTATCTAACAACGGGAGCATCGGCCCCGTTATTCACATAGGTAACGTTAAGCCCAGAGCGGAAGGCTTACTGGTAATACTTGTCTGGTAACACATTCTCCCCCCCTCTCTCTCTCTCTCTCTCTCTCCCTCAGACACTGACAATAGCCTCTCTCTCTCTCTCTCTCTCTCTCTCTCTCTCTCTCTCTCTCAACCTCTACTCCATTATCTAAGGTCACCAAATCAGAGTCGGAGCTACAAAAATAGATATTTATTCAAAGCAAAGTACTAACTGAATAGCTCAGATTCTTACAGGATAAATAATGGAATAATAACTCATAGTTCAGATAACTTAGATAACCCCCAGTGAAATAATAATCTATAGATTAATAGTCAAACACCAATTATCTCTTCTCCAAAATATTATAGTTCCCCTCACTAGGACACTTAGTCCCCTCTACTAGGACACTTAGTCCCCTCCACTAGATCTGCCTGTTTAAAAGAACAAAAGAACACACTGATAAGCATACACAATTGTAAAGACAAAGTGAAAAGATTAAATGAAATAGAACATCTTTACAAGATATCAAAACAGACACAAGCCATATCTTTGGCTAAATCACAGTAACTCTTACCCATTGCAGCTTGGACTATCACACACTTTTCACAAAACAAAAAATATTGCAGAGCCATCCCGGCATTCTGCCTTTTCTCCCCGTAACTGTCTCCATCGTTCTGGCTAATACATGCCATTAAGAACGGACATAGCTCATACACGTACACGCAAACTCACGCCCTTCGTCAGCGCCCTGAAACTACTTTTAACTGGTTTCACCTTGGACAATCTCTCATGGCACTGATATGCTTAGGTAAGGAACTTTATCATCGCACCACCCAAAAAAGAATCATCAGCATTCTTAAGCTGTCGCCCGAACTCCCAGTCTCCAGGGAAGTTAAAAATTATGAATCTTTACATTCCTCTGTTTTGCATATATATATATATATATATATATATATATATATATATATATATATATATATATATATATATATGTGTGTGTGTGTGTGTGTGTATGCATATACACATAAGAGTATATATATATATATATATATATATATATATATATATATATATATATATATATATATCGAACTACAAATGTCCTTTAATATCTAATTCACTCTACCTCGGAATTAATATACGATAATTGAATTGCCGGCCGACGGGCACAAACCATCGACATCTTCAATTCCAGGACTGGCAGTGAAGCCTTAGCCCACCCCGCCACTGCAAGAGGATATAAGTTTATGCCATCTCCCACCTCAAATAGCTGTCGCACTTCAGGTATTTGTAGTTTTGGAGACTGCATCAAACCCATCTCATCCTCGGTAGCGTTGTAGTGCTTTTGCCTGCACTTAGACATTATATAAGTCATATCACATTATCGTGTTTCATATACATATATCGAGCTACAAATGTCCTTTAACCTCGAATTCACTCTACCTCGGAATTAATATATTTTCATATATGTTTAACCGAAGGGGAGTTTTCTAGATGATAATAGAATTGCCGGCCGACAGGCACGAACACTCAACATCTTCAATGCCAGGACTGGCAGTAAAGCCTTAGCCTACCCCGCCACTGCATGGGGATATAAGTTTAACATCTAATTCGTTCTACCTCGGAATTAATATATTTTCAATCTGTTTAACCGAAGGGGAATTTTCTAGACGATAATAGAATTGCCGGCCGACAGGCACAATCCATCGACATCTTCAATTCTAGGACTGGCAGTGAAGCCTTAGCCCACCCCACCACTGCAAGAGGATATAAGTTTATGCCGTCTCCCACCTCAAATAGCTGTCGCACTTCAGGTATTTGTAGTTTTGGAGACTGCATCAAACCCACCTCATCCTCGGTAGCGTTGTAGTGCTTTTGCCCGCACATAGACATTATATAAGTCATATCACATTTACAGTGATTCTTTTAACAATTCATATTGAGCTACAAATGTCCTTTAATATCTAATTCACTCTACCTCGGAATTAATATATTTTCATATATGTTTAACCAAAGGGGAATTTACTAGACGATAATAGAATTGCCGGCCGACAGGCACGAACGATCGACATCTTCAATTCCAGGACTGGCAGTGAAGCCTCAGCCCACCCTGCCACTGCAAGAGGATATAAGTTTATACCGTCTCCCCCCTCAAATTGAAGATGTCGATGGTTCATGCCTGTCGGCCGGCAATTCTATTATCATCTAGAAAATTCCCCCCAAACATTATATATATATATATATATATATATATATATATATATAATATATATATATATATATATATATATATATATATATATATATGCTTGGTTTTCTGATTTCTGTTAAAACCTAATATCAACAAGGAAAAGTACTAGAGCCTCAAATTAACGAAAATTTTCGAGCATCTAAGTGACTCAAAATATTTAGAATTCCGGAGGACACGTTCGTGATTGTAGAAGTCAAGATACTGTGCAAAGTTTTGGTAGTGGAGTACTTCGCTTGTTTGGCTTATCGTCTCTCGGGCATAAAATTCATAATAAACAGAGTTAATTCTTTTATATATGACCGTTAGCTACAAGCATACACCCACAAATAGACGTACCCATGTACGCACACACTATTTTTTTATGGCTCTTGACTCAGAACAGAACCCTCGTTTAATCATCTAATCCAGGAGAGCAAAGAAAGGTTCAGAACGTTTCACCTGTGTTCCAGTATTCCTCTCTGACCTGCTTGTTCGGTCGACTGCTGTGGTTCGCAGCTGGGATGGAGAAGGGCTGAGGAAGGAGGACAAAAAATAACTGACGTGAGCATCTACTGAGGTCAGGACTCAAAATGTGTACGAGGTAACCCTTCCATGTCGGGTGCAATCGTTCGCAAGATTCATAAGATATTCTCTCTCTCCCTCTCTCTCTCTCCTCATCAAGATATTCCCATTAACACCCTGCAGGTTTATCTGAAGGTCCCTGATAATTAGCTCCTCATCAAGAATGCAGAGCCCTGGCCCTCGGATCGAGAAACATGAACAACTTTTCCTAAGCTGCAGGAATTTTCATGAATAGCCCTCTGGCGTTCGAGTAAATAAGGCAGATTATACAAAGACTCGGGGTAAAAAGAATTGCGAATTCTCTCTCCTTTGAGACGGGGCCGAGGGGGGAAGACAGGAGCAGTGAGATGAAAGGTGCTTTTCTAGGAAGGCGTCATTCGCCTCCCTCTCATTTTCCCTCGTGCTCCTTTTGCTGTTTTCGTGTTTCATCTCCCGGATCAACTGTTACGGCGAAAAACGACGCTGCTGAGTACATGACATTCGAGTTGCTAGTATTCTCCTCATAATTCATTGATCGATTTAGTTTCACGCTTACTTACGTCAACGCAGATACGATCGGAAGAAGAAATCTGGACGATATTATACATATTTGTTATGTACGCGTATTTCCAAACAACCATGTACCATATATCAGATTGCGTATTTCTTTTTTTTTGTTTATGCACTAATCATCTCACTGACTTCTCAACGACAGGTTTTTGCTTGTGGAAAACGCTACGCTATGTTTGCTTAAAGAAACCTCTTTAACATTTTCTCTATGATGACTGATTTTAGAAATTCTTTTGAGACTTTACGATAAAAGTATGAACCTGGAGAGATAACATTTTGTATTTAGCCCCACAAAGGCCAAGTTTATAAATAAAAAAAAACAATTGAAAGGTTCAGCATCAAGCAGCATTCAGGTATGCTTTTTTTTAAAGAATACTGGCAATCAGCCAATCAATCAATCAATCAATCTATCTATCTATCTATCTATCTAGCTTTCTATCTATATTATATATATATATATATATATATATATATATATATATATATATATATATATATATACGTGTGTATGTGTGTGTAAACATATGTATGTGTTCGTGCGCATATGCGTATGCGTGTTTTCAACGCAAACGTTCTTACGTGAAATTCTAACTCTTAAAGCACATTTTATATCATATTTATGTGCCTGGTGCGTCAGCAAAACTAAAAACGCTTATCTATAAAACTTTCATCTAAATAGAACAGTGTCCCGTTTACAGAACACTTTTGATATTACCTGAGGTCTGACAGTAACACTTGAAGATGATTTTCTTAATGTGCTTTCACTTTATTCCAGAATTGCTTAACCGAGTGAACTGCGTTTGATAAATGGTGGAATTTATAAAGAAAAAAAAATCATAAGACATCCCATACAATAAAATGAGTTTCATAACCTTGACACGCAGTTGAAAACTCGTCTTATTCAAGTAGCTTTTAGTGCTTCCTTTGACGAGGATAGCTATATAGTTCTTGCGGAGCTATACATAGAGCTCATAATACTGTCTCTAATGAGCCTCGGCCTATCTCACTCTGGATACAAGGTTTTGTTTTGGAATCTTTTTTTTTTTACTAACGATATTATGGAGGTTCTAGAAAGTATTTTAGTAAAATAAGTAGATGCTGCAACTCCAGCGACAGCTAATCCTCCCCACAAATAGAAGGTGAAACTTCTTTGAGCCAAAAGAGATAAATGGAGAACAATCAGGTGATACAATCAATGGGGTATGATACTCTGCTCCAGTTAAAGTAATGCTTAATCATTTATCAATTACGTATCATAATCAAACATCACGATTCGCGCTTCTAGAGATTCATTTGTTCTCTATGAGGAACCATGCGTTTTATAGTCTCATGCTCTTGGTAACAAACCAAAAATTGCTTTGATTCAAAATTAGACTCATTTTGTGGGTCAGGTAGATGAGACGACTTCAAGTCGATACCATTTATGAAGAATATATTACAATGTATAGACTTTGCTTTCATATTAGTTTTTAACAAGAAAGGAAATACCGAGAGACTTCAGAATTTCTTCATAAGCGGATCTTCTCTTTTTACCTTTTGTCTCTTCTTTTGGTGCTGCATAAAATTTCTACGCATCAGGTTCATCTCTCTCTCTCTCTCTCTCGCTCTCTCTCTCTCTCTCCCTGTCACTCTCTCTGTTTTACTTTTTTCTCTTACACATATCCAAAATTGGAAGAGTTGAACATCCCTTTGAAAGCTTCGCGCGCTTCAAAGGCGAAAGAACGACCCTCCCGAAAGCACAAAGAAATTAGAATTTTTATACTAAGTAAAAAAAAACTCAAGGTTAAGTAATTGAAGTTATGTAATACGAGGCAATAAAGGCATGAGGGAGTTATAAAGATGGGGAAAATTGCCAAAGGAGGTAAAAGTTACACTTTTAAAAGCTATTGATGAGTAAAGTTATCTCCACAGAAGCGGAGTTGGGTCCTGGCTTTTATATGCGTGAGGGGAAACAGGAAAAATGGCCAGTTCGTGAATTGCGAGAGGAGACCAGCAGTCAAGGATCATCATGATTATACTTGGCTGACTCTTTTCTATGAAGGGGAGGACAGTGATGCAGAAGATCATAGTCATTAAGGAAATCGAAGGAAACAAGCAGTGCAGTGATGCCTGTTTTGAAAATACAGCAAGAAATAAGAAAGTCAAAAAACTTTGTAGCAACAAAGTATCAAGTACCTATTAAAGCGTGGACACTTACACGCACACGAATACACACACACACAAACAAATACACACATACACCTACACACGCACACACAAACACACACACACATATATATATATATATATATATATATATATATATATATATATATATATATATATATATAGAGGGTCCATAAAGTCTCTTTACAACTTAGAAAATATATTACCAAAGACATTGATGAGATATCTTAATCAGATTTGTTCTATATACACAGCAGGTATCAGTTTTTAATCCCATTGCATTTGTGTATTTCGGTAACCTGTTGATGAAAGAGGTACTGTTAAATGAACCACTAAAAAAATGGCTTCTCCTCAAGAAAAGGCACAATGCGTGTGTTTACTGAAACAAAATCGGATGAGCAGACTCAGCGAAACTGCAGAAACTGTCGCGTCCATAAATTCGTGCATGGCACAAGAAATTTATGGAGACAGAGACAGTGTTGGATAAAGGGAGGAGTGGACGACCAAGAACATCCGAGGAAAACATTGATTAATTATCTAGGACGTGATTTGATCGATCTCCTACAAAGTCCATCCGTTTTGATGCCCGATATTTACAGCTACTACGTTCAGCATTGCACAAGTTCTACACAAAAACTTGCGATTGTATGCATGCAAAGTGCAACTCATACAGGCACTCGAGCCAAATAATAAACCAAGACGAAAAGAGTTTGCAGATAACATGCTGGAACGAATTTCTGAGGATAAAACGTTCCTCAACCGAGCTTGTTTGAGTGATGAGGCAAATTTTCATGTTTCAGGGAAACTGAAAACACATAATGTACAAATCTGGGGATCAGCTCATCCCCATGTGACCTCGTAACTTCGCTGAGGTAGTCAAAAGGTGAATTGTGGTGTAGTATCATGTGCAATCGAATCATTGGTCCTTTTTTCTCCGACGAGACATCAATGACCTCAGACGTTGACCTGGCCTGTTGACTGAAGAAGTGGAACTACAACTAGATGACCTTCAACTAACCATCATTTTTCAGCAAGATGGTTCACCACCGCATTGGGGACTTCATGTTCGCGGGTTCATGAGCCAAACATTTCCAGACTGGTGGACTGGAAGGGATGGCCCAATTCCCTGGCCACCTCATTCACCAGATATCACCTCCCCTTGCTTCTTTCAATGGGGTTATATTCAAGATATCGTGTATCGAACAAAGATACGGGACATCACTGATCTTGAGCAAAAGATAACTGATGCCATTGCCACCATTGAGGAGTCTACGCTACAGTGAACATAGCAAGAAATCGAGCACCGTCTTGATGTGCATCATTCAAATGATAGTGCCTATATTGAGGTGTATTAAATGAAGCACTAAAGCTTCGATATCTACTCCTCGTTTTGTAGTAATTTCCACATATCTGTCTGTTCTTTTGCTTTGTAATATATTTTTCATATTGTAAACTGTCATTCAAATGTTCTACGTTCAGGAATTTATCATTGCTATTTTAACTTGGAAGGTTTCAGTGATCAAATACTGTTATAAAAACCTTGAATATACTTGTGTTAAGGAGAATTTCCAGTTACGGTTTCTTTCCTTGGAGCGAAAATCTCATTGCTAGTTCACTTCTGTTAGTTATAATGGTATGGATCATCTGATCATTACATTTGCACTGAAGGTAACGTACGTCTAAGGTATTGTTTAGTTCAGTGGTTCTCAACCTTTATGACCACGCCCCCTCTAAGAGTCGGTCCTTCCCTCCCAGACTTGAAATAAAAGAAAAAAAAGAACGGGTTTCGAGGGCTAAGGAGGGAGATCAATAATTACAATATATTGTAAGCCCAACAAGCCTAACTAGGGTAAAAGACTATAGGAAAGTAACGCTATAAGGCGATACTTTTGCATTTTTTCATAAACTTCTGAATATTAGTTCCTCACTCTTCTTAAGAGAAAATTGCTGACCACCCCCCACCACCCCCCCCACCCCCCACCCCCACAGGTTGAGAACCACTGGTTTAGTTTATCATTTCAAACATAAATATACTTTCATGCATCGATCACTCCCGAACTCCCAAGTCACCTCTAAATTGTATCATAATTGTGTTTCAATTAAAAATAGACTTGCCTACGATTGCTATCGGGGCGTCGGCTCTGTCTGAGATTAATCAGAATCTCAGAATGCCTTCTCTCGCTTACTTTTCAAATACGCCCATTGACCCTCCACAAAGAACTTGCGTATTTGAACCGTTGATATTTGTTCCGTTTACATCGAACCTTTTCACTGACGATAAATAAGGCTGAAAGGCGGGAAAATGTCTCGCACCCATCAGAGTGATGAATGTCTTCCTATTCAAACTCATCCTTGCCCAGCAGGAAGTTGAAGGATGGACAAAGGGCTTTGGCAGCCAACTTTTCCTTTGAAGGGCACAGAGGATGGAGTGCTCTAAAAGGGCATCCAAGACAGCCCTTTTGATTACGCGGTCCGTTTCAGGGACTGAAAACATAGTAACTAAGAGGGATGTTTCCGATGCACCGCCTGGTCTTTTCCTGCACATTTCGGAATAGCTTCTGCGAAGGAAAAAAATAATATATTGTGTGCCTACGGTTGGCCCAGTTATGCTCTAACTTCATGATTCCATGGAATCCTCTGAGTTAGATATATATATATATATATATATATATATATATATATATATGATATATATATATATATATATATATAGATACATACATACATACATACATACATACATACATACATACATACTATATATATAACATAATATATCATATATATATATATATATAGAATATAGATATTATATACATTATATATATATATATATATAGATAGATAGATAGATAGACAGATAAATAGATAGATAGATAGACGGACAGATACATAGATATATTAATATATATATATATATATATATATCATATAAAATTATAATATATATATATATATATATCCCCTAATTATATAAAATATATATATATATATACTATTTGTTATTATATATATATGTATATTTATATATATAGAAAGAGATAGATATATAGATTTATACTCGCAGTATAATAGAGAGAGAAAGAGAAAGCGTATAAGTACGTAACTGTAGCAGCGTATGTTGACAAGGTTACTGTCATTTTATATCTCTCGAGCCATGTGTCGTCAGTATTTGTTCATTAGCTATTTAATCCTCGGTTAATTTAGTTCGTATGGCTGCTAACTTCATGTCACTTTCTTTTTGCGTTGTCCTGCTAAACCAATAGGCTATGTTAGTTACCGTGTTATGTCTCTAAAAGCAAACTCATCTGTATTCTAGTACTAGAGAGGCAAATGAAATGGGAATTGTTAAGCTACGCTGGTGTGTTGTAGCGAGTTACGTGTACAATGGTCCTCGAGAAATTAGATTGTACCTCTGGAAAGGAGACAGTGTAGTAACATTTAATAATTGTTATATCTATATAATTGCTTAAGAGAATGAAGTGTGTAATGCTAACATGATAAGACTGAACCTGAGAAAAGAATGATGAAGAGTGAAAGGACGAAAAAACAAAACAATCACGAAGACAGACGATTACAGAAGTGCCGAATCGTCATAGGCCTCCCTAGTCTTTGATCCCATAGGATCTCTACGGGTTCCTTTGATAGTTTTACCGAGATGATATCCTGGGTTTTGCTCGTTGCACATCAAAGCCAGATGGAATGTCGTTTTGCCGACAGAGAGGAAGATGGATTATCGTGATGAATACCTCAAAGGAAACACCGGCATGCACGGATGAAGAGACAAATTCTCGTCGGCGGGTGGATGATGGATGCGAGATGGGAAGTTAACATCGTTTGCGAGGAGGAAGAACCGTTTCCTGCATCGGGGAACTTTGTATGATGCGCCGTCACTTTCAAAGGTTTAAGTAAACGCTTTGGGTATTATTGGCATTATTACTATAATGAATGAGATCGTCGTCTGCTCCAGATATTTCAATTTTTTATGAAGTTTTCATTTGTCTAATGTGCGCGAGCTTCTTTCTTTTTTTTTTTTTTTTTTTTTTTTTTTTTTTTTTTTTTGAAGTACGTGGTTTTTGTCAAGTCATACAAGTGGAAAAGTTTTGGTTAGAAAAAATGGGAACAAATCAGGCAGTACTACCACACCTCTGAGCCTCTTCACTGAGGCGTCGACAGAAAAGGTATCTGAGACTGGTAGAGCCTCAGGTTGGGCGGTAGGAAGGAGGCTCCAGGGGCCATAGTCATCATCGTCGAGCTGGCATTCGGGTACCTATGCGTTCGTGGTGAAGACGGCGGCGCCTGCGTTTTAATGCTTGGCGGGAGGTTATTTCTCTTTTAGAAGTTAGCGGTGGAAGAAACCGCTGGATAGACGGAGCCTCTGTCAGAAATAGCGAGCGGCAGTCGAGAGATGCTTAGTGAGCTGTTCTACGTATTATAAGGTATATATATTGTACACTCCTTTAAGTAGCAAGATATCGGTTGATCGAATGAAGACATCCTCCTATTTGGAAAGCAAGATGACAGACTACGTTCTGCTCTTCAAAACGCTGCTTGTCGTAAATTAACACGGTAACGTCTCCAACTACAGATGAGTCATAGAAGTTTTCCTTAACGATCTTCCTAATGGCTGTCTCGTTTTCCGGGGACTTGTTAGTGACCTGCAAATAACTTTATCGGCTGCTCGCATTACTGCAATAAAGTCAGCAACTTCTCTATATTCTTCATTCCTGGTCGATCTGATCTACCTCTTGATTTCCATCTTAGAAACCTCTTCAAAGCACAATACTTAGGTTGGCTTGTAAATTTTGGATGTTCTTTCCCAGGTTTAAGCTTTGTGTGGGAGCCCTCCTCTGGAGGTTTCCTCTAAATTTCGTTTAAGGTTTTTGAGATATTCTTTCTACCGATTTTGGATGAAAAATTTGCTCTAATAATGTGTGCTCAAGGATCGTCTAACAGCTGACCTCCCCCAAAAAAATCGGGCGAACCCCAAGAAAGCTTGACCTGGTGGGACGTCGTCTATTGTATTAAATACTGCACAGGGGGAAGACCTGTGCACTTCCTAAAATATCATGTTTCAAACGTCAAGACATTATTTCCTTTTATAAAATGTCTGCTATGGAATTTGACAAGATTCAAATTTTCTGCAAGGATTCTTATGATTGCTTGTGTTTATTTTGATGGAAAATATTGTCAGTATGTGTCAGGGTGCGCCCATTGTCTAGTTAAAGGAGGTTAGGGAGAATGTATGACATCAGTTAGGTTCAGTTTTGATATATAATAATAATAATAATAATAATAATAATAATAATAATAATAATAATAATAATAATATATTTTTATCACTATGTTGGAGAAAACTCAGTGTATTTTCCGCTATTCTCTTATGTTCACCTTTTACAATTGGTTACTTCGCAATGTTTAGGATGGTCATTGGTACACTGATATAAATACAATCCGATTGTTTGAAAAGAACCAAACCAGGAAGAGAAAATAGGACGACCGTCGTCTCTGCTGCATAGAAAAATATGAGCTTTTCATTTTTCATCTTACTCCCTTCTAGATCAATTAATGTCTAAGTAATTACTTAAAGATTAAACGTACCAGTTAATAGTTTGCTCTTTCGATGTAATGACTCTTTCATTGTCCTTTCAGTCTCGTTACTTTAGTCTATGGTATTTCAGTTCATCCTGCTTGTACGATGAAGAAATTCTCTCTCTCTCTCTCTCTCTCTCTCTCTCTTCTCTCTCTCTCTCTCGCTTGGCCTTTGGCGGGCAAACAAAAAGTCACACAAACAAATCCCTCTGTCCTCTTATAAGAGCCGTATTGGATTGTACAGGCTTACTTCTTTCCGCCAATGGGATGTGATGTACCCTTTTACTGAAACGGGAAACAGAAAATAGTATAAAGTTTGCAAAAGCTTTCACAGGCTATTACTTGGCTCAGTAGCGGTATTGTATTGTTCTTTCAATGAAAATACCGTTAGAAACTATTCTGCAATACGAAACAAAATCTGTCAATGTTAGCTGGTTCTACAGGAATATTGAATGATTCCTGCTTTAGGGATCCTTGCCCGAAATAGTTCTCCGAAATGCAGACGAAAAACTTGCAGTGAAAATGCAGCTGATAATGTTATCCAGACATATCAACATAGATCATGTTCTCGGGCAATTTTTTTTTTTACTCATCTTCCGTATCACTTACCTAAAACATTATTAAAACAACAAGGCTTCCATGCAAATTATTGCACTAATAATAATAATAATTACAAAATTTTCATAGTAGCATGAGTCTTGAAGTAGAGAAACAAATCCCCAGTTATGTACTGTATGCATACATATATTTAAAGATAAATCTGTACAAAAAGCTATTCCCGAAAGCTTTCTGTACAGATTTTCTTTAAATATACTGTGTACACATACATAACTGTGGATGTCTCCAATAATAATAATAATAATAATAATAATAACTAATAATAATAATAACTAATAATAATAATAATATTTTAATTCAAAATAATAAGGCTTACAGGAATAAAGAGAACCAGACGCCCTGCTACAGACATTTTCTAACTAAAAAACATTACCGGTCGGTAAAAAACCTTCATCAGCAGGTCCTCGTTCTCCTCAACACAAACGTCTCCATTTACCTCTATATTTCTTGCACCCTGGTTCTCCCGGGATATTAAGGGTCTCTCTCTCTCTCTCTCTCTCTCTCTCTCTCTCTCTCTCTTTTGTTACAATCTGTTTCTCAGTCTGGCTCCACGACTTCCTAGCTACCCTCGGCTCCCAGCTATTATTTTTTCCTTAATTCAGTAACATTTTCAAAAAAATTTTATGCCCAATGAGTCACTCTGAATTTTATAATTGTTATTTAGTAATTCGATGAGCTTGTGGCAGAATGTGTCGCTAGTTTTCATTTTGAATACCAGCATTTTTTGCCACTGGCTGTGTTTCGAAAAATAAGAGGTGCTTGATGCTCATATTAATATTTTTTCCACATTGCTAACTTTGACATCTTTCTTTAATTTTTTTACTCTAAATATGATTTACGATTAGAATAGCTGCAAAAGGGAACTTTATATATCTGTAATAGGTTTTCTGATAGAGCAAAATATGAAAAGCAATGCTATGCTAAGCACAAATGCTAAAACTGAGAGGGAAATGTAAACCGTTACTTTTTATTGAGAGGGATGGCTATATTCTCCAATAGCGTCCAACAAGCCAGTGAAACGCCTTACTCAAGTAGGCAGTTATAAATATGATGTCTTTTTAGGAAGGAATGCCAGTCGACCCTCAGTGCAATCACAAAATATCGCCTAAACACAGCCACATTACTCCTAAGTTTAACTCCTCAAATGACTGAGCCAAATCACCATTGCTTCCAAGCGCATGTGATCGATTAACTTCGAGTTATTCGTCGTGAATAAATCTAAAAGACTTTGTTCGTTATCTATCAAATGTAAAACATTCATATCTGTTTCGTAAATATCAAAACGAAAATTGAGTTCCCACTGTTAATTCCTGAGTTACTTTCATATACATTCACATTAGATATCTTTTAAAAGCGCGGCAATCCAAAGAAGCAATGCAAAGAAAGTTTCCCAATCTTGTCATTTGTCGGTCTTCCGTACATATAGTAATAAAATAACTTTTGGCATTCCATTACGACAAATACTACAGAGGTCTGGGTTACAATAGCTAGAGAGCATTGTAGATTTCAACATACACCAATTTCGAACCGCAAAAGCAGAAAGCTCTTCAACATACGAATGCAAAAACATCCTACTTAACATTAATAAGGTGAGTGGAATAGTAACACATTGGAATATACATGGATGTGTTTCCGATTTACAGAAAATGTAGACATCCTATGTTTCCTATTGTGTGGACAATCACATCGAAAAGCGATAAATTGTCATCTCTCTCCTCCTCTTAAAAACCACTTCAAGAAATTCATCCATGATCTAAATAGATTTTGTAAACAAAATGTTATGTTAAAAATTTTAATGATCCCTGAGTTAGACAAACTGGTAAAGATCTCGGCTTGCTTGAGAATTAAAAACCTTATCAAGTTGGAGAGGATATGTCAAGAGCTTTGTTTTGTTCAAAAGGATGACACCGTCATGATAAAGACAGGAAATTCTAAAGAAATGTCAACTGGTCATGATGCTGCACAATGGGATAGTCTAAAATATTATATGACTAAAGGTGAGAGAAAGAAAGGTTCTAAACACTCATCAAGGAGTTGCAAAAGGGCTCTCTTGTTGTCGAGAAGACGTGCGAGCTTTTCGAATGCGTTCTTCTTCTGTTCAATTGTACATCTATTCATGGGCGAACGTGTACGGAATACCATTCTTATGCATATATTCATTTTATACGTGACCACTGGAATATTCAGTGGGTAACATTTCCTTACTAAACGTAATTGGCCTTAAGACTCACTAGGCTGTTGGTTGTTTGTATTAACTGCGTTTTCCAATTTAGTCTTTTGTATTTGACATTTCTTTGAAGATGTGAATGTAGTCAATATACGAAAGTGATTGGTGAGTTAGGAGCATTGTTTTAATTCACCCTAATTCTGGAAGTAGTAGAATATATATATATATATATATATATATATATATATATATATATATATATATATATATATATATATATATATATATATATATTCACGTGTATACATATATTTGTATGTATATATATACATATATGTATATATGTATGTATATATATATATACATATATATATATACACATATACAGTCTGTGTGTTTGTGGGTGCGTGCAAACTGTGCAGTTGTACCTATGAAATTGCGCTGATGTATGAGCAGTAACTAGTTGTGGTTTCCTTTCGCTTTCTCCACCTGATTCCAAACTGGAGTTGGAGACAAATTAGAAAAAGCTAAGAATCTCAACTTTTTTTTTTTTTTTTTTCATATAGACCTCCGACAGTTTTCCAGGTCCAAATTTCCTGGTATGACTGCCATGCGAGCGCTGATGCTATTAACCCTTTTACTGATAGGCTGTAAAAGAAGAATGAAAGAAAGAGGAAAAAACGTTGTCTTCGCAAACGAGAATATTTCTGTTCTGCGCAGCTGTTGGCTAAGAAGATATCAGTCCCTAATTGAACCGGCTGACTTTTCATGCCTTGCCACGAAAGTCTATAACGAGAATGCCTTTTAGATCTCACTGCAGCATTTCACAACACAAAGCTCGACGATGAGCTTAGAAAGACTGGGTTGGGGATGTGTGGGAAGAGAGGGACGGAAAAGTTTTTTTTTCTTTAAGTTTTTATTCAATAAATTATTTACAAAACATCACAACAAATCCAGAACTACACTTTCATCTAAAATACATTGTTTTTAATGTTACAAAAATTCTTCGTGAAATACTTCAACAATTTCTCTTTCAAAATGCCGTTCAGGCACATTCTTGTCTTTGAACAACCATATATTTACCATAAAACTTGACAAAATTAAAGTTGCGTGTTCCTTTGTTTTCTCGATGACTGGGAAATCAAAATACACCATTCTAATGAAATTGCAGTGAACAAAATTGCAAAATAGCTTCAAAACTCCCTTTAACCATATTATTACGTTTGTAATTTTCTGGCACAAATATACCATATGAATATTTGAATCCTCAGCATCACAAAACTGGCAATCAGAGTCTTCAATTATTGGAGACAAGAGAGCACAATATGCGATGCAAAACTCCGAGAAACAGAGAAGAGAGAGATAAAAAAAGAGGCGCAGGATGGATAAAGAAAGGAGAGTTCCTCTTTATCTTAACGATGAAACTAATCTATTGATGAAATTTACAATAATTAGTTTTATTCTTATAAATACATCCGCAGGAAAAAATCACTATAGCATGTTCACTTAAGGTAGATTCTTGGGTGAGCCCTATGCCTGCCAGACGTTTGTTTAGCGGCCGCTGATTGGCTGGGAGCTGCCTACCTCTCGGTACCAGCCAATCAGAGGCCGCCAAACAAATGTCTCGCAAGCATGGGGTTCATCCAAGAATCTACCTTAAGTGAACCAGCTATAGTTGCTTTACGTTAAATCAGACATTTAGAATCAAGGGATTAAGAATCGAAAAGATATGGCAACAACAATTGCTCTTTGCAATAAAAAAAAATCTTGGGAAAATTATAAGAATTTCAAAACTATCTTTTTTTGGGGGAACATGCTTCAGAAATTAAACATAAAAAATGACAAAACTTACATGCAATTGTAGATCCCCTATTTTCTTTAATATCTGTGTACTATATTTTTAACTGCATTCACCTTATATAAATTTTTGGAAGGTCGTAATGATTTCTTGATGATTAATGAATCTCTGTCCAGTAGTTAGTTCTTGGTTAATTCTTATCCAAAATTAAATGTTTTCTCAAAGTTTTTTATGCCTTTCATTAAGTATGTTCCTTAAAAATACTTTCAATCTAATAAAGTTGCTTCTGACAAAAGTTATTTGATCTTAGTTTTCTGTAAAAGAAAACTATTGAGATAAATAACTTTTTCTGTCCGGCCTCAGATCTTAAAAACTACCCAGGCTAGAGAACTGCATATTGGTACGTTGATCATCCACCCTCCAATCATCAAACATACCAAGTTGCAACACTCTAGCCTCAGTAGCTTTTATTTTATTTAAGGTTAAATTTAGCCATAATCGTGCGTCTGGCAACGCTATGGGACAGACCACCATCGAGCCGCAACTGAAAGTTTCATGGCCGCCGAAGAAACTTCGGTGCAATTTTTACTTATCATTATTATTGTCAGCCGTGGGCACTATGGTCGTGGCATGAGCAAAAAATGTTAAAGGACCATTGACCTGCTTAATGGAAGTGATAAAAGCGATCCTGTAAGCTAAATCAATTAATAATAGATCATCCAAGATTTGTTCATCTTTAAAGCATCACTCATTGCGTGCTATCACTTCCCTGCAGGGGAAGGATGCTAAATCCAAACCAGTTTTCAGCTTTAGTCCTCAGCTTCCTATTGGGTGCCTCGTACATTACCAACTGCAGGCATACAAGTTTTTTCTTTTTGGGAGGAATTTTTTTGTGCACCTGTTAATTACCATGTGGTGTAATAGCCTTTAGGATTTTAATTTGTTTATTTTAGCTTACGCTTACTTTCCGAAGAACTTTATTATCATCATAATTCATGGGCGCCAGCAGCAAATTTTCCAAGTGGGTGGGGGGCGGCAAATCTTCTGACCCTTTGAACTAGTAGGTTGATTCCAAAAACAGTATCAGCCCCTGCATTTCTTTACAGAATAAAGCAATTACATACATATATATATATATATATATATATATATATATATATTATATATATATATTTATATATATATATATATATATATATGTATGTATGTATGCAT
>NC_087205.1:64468948-64493948 GCF_015104395.2 Macrobrachium nipponense
AGTGAATATTAACACCTTCTGGAGGCCATATCACCTACAGGGAAAGACATTCGCTACGCCTTTCAACAGCTAAATTGAGCAACGTTTGGTCTGGCCAGTGCTTGGAAGGGTGACACCAAATTAAGCCATACGCACTCACCACGTGAGGCCCTTGGGCAACATGGTGCGGGATGTATATGACGCTGGCTTAATTTTATCAGAATTATTCGTTTCCAATTGCATTGCTCGCATATCGTCAAATTTGATGAAGTATAACAGACTTGTTTGTAAATTATTCGTACCCTTTTATATTTAATTGTTACGATGTAGAATCAAGGATACGAAATCAATAACAAAAGCAATAACGGTTTTGCAATCTTTTTACTGATTACTCTACAATGGCCAAGATCAAACAGAACTTCCCCCGCGTTAATGTTTTTTTTATATATATATAAATCGGGAAACGTAGATATAACAAGATATTTTGATTGATCACGTTTAATGTTTGGTCGAAACGATTTCAGTTTTTGCTTCTATCTTCCAATTGTATCGGTGTTCACTTGGTTAGAATATTAAAAAAGAAATGAGGAAAACTAGACGCTCAGAGATAACAGCTTAAATGAGTCTGTTTTGCACAACTTTTTTTCAATAAGATAAAGTCGTCTTTTAATATGATGATTCGTACAATGAAATTTTGGGTTTTTTTAAATTAATTTGTGTTTTTGACAAAGGACTCTTCAGTTTAAGAACACTGTTCAATTATTGTCATGTGCGGGCTATATACAGCATGTAAGACCAGAAAATAATGTTAGCAGATCAGTTCTTCTTAAATCATTCTTGGTAGCCCACTGTTATTTCCATTTTGGGCTGGATGCTTCATTCAAAGCCATTCTGGTCATCGTTCACAATTAATAATGTTAGAGAACTTACTTAACTTGATCAAATGTCTAAAAACTGAACTAATGCTAGGAGCCCTTGCCTCTAATGTTTTCAAAGTATTTACTTTGCCATGTACACGGATTGTTATCATTATTATTGTCATCATTGTTATTATCATTATTACGAAAGGTAATTGAACTTTCCGTTATCAATGACTACTGTAAGGAAAAGACCAATTCTTCCTTTTACAGTAATACAGTTTGGCGAACCTTTTCCTGTTTTGCGAATTTCCAGAAATTGTTCGTAGAGAACGAGACGGGTATCTGTTCATGACAAATCATTTTCTGTTTCCATATCCAGCTCCTCTTAGCAATCAGAAAGCTGCACCTCTCGATTAACTGGCTAATCTGACCATTTATCCTCCTGCGTCCTCTGCCGATTCCGATCAGTTGGTTTTCCTGTTGATTGGAAAGAATCTGTTTCTTCCCAGATTTTTTTTTTGATTTTTTTTTTTTTTTTTTTTTTTTTTTTTGGGGGGGGGCCGGTGTTGGGGCCGTGGGGGTGTGTGTGTTCAGTTACGCAAGCGACGGGAATGATAAGGGATTTTCAAGCTTGAAAAAGCGAAAACTCCAACAGCAAAGGCGTAAGTCCATGCCCCCATCGAAGCAAATGCTATATCGAATTGAATTGAATATAGAATTTAGGCCAAAGCACTGGGACCTATGAGGTCATTTAGCGCTGAAACGGAAATTGACAGTAAAAGATTTGAAAGGTGTAACAGGAGAAAAAACTTGTAATTGTTAGGAGAGGGTAGAAAGTAAGATGGTAGAAAGAAAATATGAAAGGAGGTACAATAAAAACGAAAGGGGGTTGCAGCTAAGAACCGAAGGTACTCCGCAAAGAACCTTTAGTAATGCCAACATTGCACCGCATGAGGTGCACTGACGGCACTATCCTCCTACGGGGGCAGAAGCTTTAGCGATTTCAGCGGTGTGCACGACCAGTTCTGGCAAAAATATGAACCAATAAAATCTCCATTTAGAGTAGTTTGGAAGGATCTTCCACATACGAGAATCATTATCAAATCAGGCGGAAGGAGGGAACGACGGAGAATGAGAGAATGAAAACGCTTGGATCATGTTTTGTGTGTGTGTGTGTGTGTGTGTTTAATCGGCCTAGAAAGATCAGCTTTTGACCTACATGCTTGTTCCGTGATCATTTCTCTAAAATAGTGTTGAAGCATTATATTATTGTATTTATCGGAACATTTCCCAAAAACCAGTAATATATTGTCATAGAATATACATATTTAATGATTATTGAACAGTTCCCGACAAAAGCTTAGAAAGAATTGTATGAATGTTGACAATATAAATGATTTAACTCTGGAATATATTCAAAATATAATTTAGAGATGAAGGGCTGAAATTACGGACAAGGAAGAGTCAGTGAAAACTTAAAGATGTAACTAACTGCTGATTAAAAAAAATAAATGATAAGTTTAGAGGCCATTACACTCCAAAAACAGAGTGTATCGCAGTTAGAGCTCTCTTGCTAATGATATGCATCGGAAACCCATTCCTTGAACCCAAAAAGGTAAGATTTTTAAGCAAAGTTAATACGCCTAATGGAAATATCAGCCATGGAATAATGATAATTGTACTCAGGGGATGGAGTGCAGATTAGAAGAAATTTATTGATTCATTTAATGACAAATGATGACATTATCGGTAAACTTTCTAGAGAAAATGGTTTCTAGTTTCGTGGTAGAGAACTGGGGCTGTCAACAACATGTAATCCAAGAGAAGCTAAAGATAGAATAAGATTGACGTATGTTAAGTTTTCAGGTTCTCCCGCGCTTTCGTCCACCGTTTTCGAACTGTATATGGTTACCAGAGTTTGCTAGAACCAATAATAGGTGTGATGCCAACAGCCTCATCCCTGGGGGCTTATGGCCTTGTATCCCAATTGTTGGAGTGATGGATAGAAACATTACATTTAATGGTAATCCTACAGGTTGGGCGATCCAGGTTCACTGAATTACGTGAAGTCAAGATCAGCACACAGATTTATCAAGCATCTATTGAATCATGGAAAATAATTTGAAAATTAGCAGTTTATCCGCTTACAGAAGCAGAGATTGTTAAAGAAGGGGGGCGGGGTTGCAATAAAGGGTGAACTTAAATAAACAACATGGCTTACGGGATACGGACCCATGGAATTTTGAAAAATCCTAAATCCTGCTTCTGTAAGCAGATAAACTGCTATTTTTTTTTCAGATTTGTCAAAATGTGGCTGCTGAAGAGCAAGAGCCCGTGCAAGGTTTCTGGCTCCTAAGCTCACTCACAAGTATGGTTGCGGGCATACTACACTATTCCCGTCACCCGAGAGGTGTAGAGCTTTATTCTCTTTGTTTTTTCCGTCTCTGCATCTGTAAGTAGATAAACTTTTCATTTTTTTTTTCATCTTTTTTAGTAAATATAATCTGTTTGCAGATCTGTCGAAAGAAGAAATTGAAAATAGGAAAGAAAACTTAAACAATCACACCCAAGGGATCAGTGAATTTGGACCCCTTAACTGTAGGATTACTGCATCAGTTACACTGTTTCATTTATTTTGCTGGAGCCTCACTAATATTTACTCGTTGTAGTTCGTGGACTTCGTTACCCATCGAACTGGAAAGATGCACTCAGAGTCTCAGGTTCTCGTGAACAACGGGTACTCAAATAAAGATATCTACGAAGTCATCGGAAAGAAAAAAAAATGTATCTTTTATTAGAGAAAATATACAATATTTTACCATTTTAACAGAATTACATCCAGCATTTTATCCAAGTTGACTTAAATTTACTAGAATTTAAAAAAGAAATCTTATCTCGTACTTTTCACAAATAATCTATGTATTTTAAAGAGAATGTTGTTCTGTAGTTACCCATATAAGATTTTATCCGTAATAAATCTATTTTATATTATCCTTGATTTTATAAACAACCTTATACCATCTTTTTCATCTTTTATTCTTGCTTTGTGGGCTAACCAGATCCCAACAACATAGTAACAAATTAAAGCAGTGCTCCTTTCCTTTTTTGAGTGTGCTTCAAAATCCAATTTTAAAAATTTTCAATAAACTTTTTGTCTTAATATTACACACTTCATTTAATAATTCACAAAACCAATTAACGAGTTTCTTGCTACACATACAGAAATAAATTAAATGCATTACATTTTCTGGTTTTCTTTGCAGTTTTCACATAGTTTACTATTTGCTATTTTCATCATATATAATCTACCTTTTGTGGCCAGAATTTCATGAACATATTTGTACAAAATTTCTTCATCATAACTATAAATAAATTTACTGTTAACATTTTCCCAAATAGTTTTCCATTCAATATTTGGGCTGAACTTCTCATCTCTTTATAAAAACCCATAAATGCTCTTAGAGTGCACACTCGAGTAGTTGTCCATCTTTATTCCCCTCCGTATGGTTGTTACATCGTAGTAGGGGGAGGATGCCGTAGCTATGTCTGTCATATTGTGTTCAATCTCCAAAAGATACGATGTCCTCATCTTACAGTAATACACAAGAAGTTCATAACCAATTACTCTTTTTATGAATGAGTTATAAAATATGTCGAAAAATATTGAACTGGCTTTCGTTGGTACATTGATAATTCCAATGCCTCCCTTCTTTCTTTTTAAATATATAGTCTGCCTGTTTAATGGGTGATGGTTTCCGTTCCATACAAACGTAAATATACATCTTTCTACTGATTTTCCAGTCGTTCTTGGTAAGGGAAACACTTGGGACATATACCAAGGTTTTGATGGAACTAGGGACAGATTTTTGCACCCTAAGGAAAACGGAGAAAGAGCGAACGTTCTTAAATTGTTTTACAGGAACTATATGAGCACAACTTATAAGACGGACGAGAAGGCACTTCCAGATATTGTAGGGGGACGATCAATACCGATAGAGGAAAACTAAAACTGGCTTCCAGATATAGCCTACTATAAGAACTTAAGAACTGCCAACTTAATCATAAAGGATAAGTCTCCCAACAAAAAATACAGGCTACTTGTCAAATTGCGAACTGCAAGTCGTGAAACATTACTTATGTTGGAAATACCACAACTCCACTATTAAGAAGACTTGCTGTACACTTGCAAAATTGTAGTATAGGCCAGTAAAAATTTACGTGAATTTGGCCAAACCCAGGCATTTAGCATAACAGTAAATATTTGTTTTTTTATGATTGCAATATATGTCAGGGTAGGTATACCAAAAAAATCAACCATAATCAACCTTATGGAACATGATTTTTTTTTCTTAGATTAATTTCAGTGCCTCTGTAAGATTATTAAATGACCCGTGGAATCCTCTTGTACATATCTGATTAATTTCTTCAGTTTTATACTAGCATTAGTCTTATCATCTCACCCGAGGGGAGACTGTGTGTGTGTGTGTGTGTGTGTGTGTATGTGTTTGTGTGTCCTTCCTACCATCCTTCAGTTTGTCTGTAGATCCAAGGAGCCCAGTTGCAGACTTAATTTGAAGGAGAATCCCAATTTCTATTGAAGTTTCCTTTCATCCTTAGGCATTAATTAATTTGATTTTAATTGAAGAAATATATAAATTAGTTAGATTATGTAGAAATGCTCTATGAAAATAGAAATATGAAAATAATTAACTCAATCAGTGAGGAGAGTGACCATTCAGTCTTGTTCAAGGCCACTATTGCTGTTAGACTACATACTGATTTTTATCTTAATAAGTAACAACTCCTCCCAAGATTTTTTATTTGTAGTTACTAAACCTGTTGCTTGTCATCATACCACAGCATTAAAGTAAGTCAACTTACTTTACGGTGGTTGGTCGAATTGAATATGCTAAGTGTTGCTGCCTTTATCTACAAGACGTGATGAGTCATGTAATTGTCTTCTAATTCCTTTTCACAAAGGGAAGTTCATTGTCAGAAGGAACAGCCATTTATTCTGGGATGGTACATGGTCAGACATAATAACTGAACAAAGTTTGATGAGGTCTGGAAAGGCACATGGAGGTCTCATTAATATTACACATACAGAGTCAGTTTGGACAAAATGGTTACGTACAGCTCTTATTATTGCCCAGTACAGCGAGGCAGTAAGATCATTGACCAACACATTCACTGGCACCAGGTCCGAGCAGCACAGAGAGATGAACGTCAATTATGTGAAACGTGATAATGAGCTCCTTCAGTTATTTCTAGACTAAGGAAACCAACCCTTTCAGAATTGAGGATGAACATCAGTTGGTAAATATTGAGAGCGGAATTATTGCAGATGAACGGGTCAATGTTGAAACATCACTGCAGATTGGGAAGGTCATTCAAGAACAACTGACAGGAACGACCTTTTTGCAAGTAACCTTGAAAAGAAATAACCAACCAAACTCTAACTTTCAAGGTAATTCAGAAACGTGTGAAAGTGGCAACTGAGGATTTGTTCATATCAAGCACTGAGTTACATCAGAGACCTCTGGCTATATGCTACAGTCAAGGTCTACCTACAAAGGCAACCATCTCCTATGAGCTGTCAGCAGTTGTCCCTTCTCTCTTTATAGATGATGGAGGAATGAGAAATACATCATTCACATCTCTCACAATATATGGCACATACGGATCCTGATATTATCTGTGAAACCAGTAAGCCAACAGTAGCGATGATTGATGGATGTGCTTTGCTACACAGTCAGTATCGGCCTAAAATTGGAACAATAGATACATTATGAGTTATGTGTGGTCTGTAATGCGGAGGAAAAGTCCTGGCCTACCACCTGTTTTATGTTAAATTTGATTGCTATACAGTTAGGACAACCAAAGAACAAGCACAGAAATCTTCACTCACAAATCTTCGCCAGATATGATCTCAAATCTCACTTCCCTCATTCCATCTAACAAAACAAAATGTCTTTCTAATAGATGCAACAAGCAGGAATTGATCAGGATAATATGACCGAGTCTAGAAGATGCAGGTGTTGAGGTGGAGCACGCTGCTGAAGAAGGAGATGCAGGTGTGGTAACTTTGAGGAGAGTTCTAGATGAGCCAGGTTACTAGTAAGGCCGCCATTAAAGTAGTAGCTGATGATACAGCTATACTGGTCCTTTTCCTTCAGCATTCAACATCCGAAGTTTACAAGGAAACCAAGCAATATACTCTGTCTATAAATGTGGCTAGAGAGGTTCTAGGACGTGAAATGTGCCTTCCATTCATACATACTATGTCTGGGTGTGACACCACCTCAGACTGTTTTGGAATGGGGAAGGTGAAACATGAAACTCTTAATGAATGTCATCCCAAAAACTAAGGTCTGATGTGCTTGGTTTTGAAGATAGTAATGCCAACACTGGTGATACTTTAGATGTAGGATATGAATATGTATCACTGCTGTAGCTAGGATGTAGTTTTCAGGCACTGAAACCCCTAAATGATCTTAGGATTCCCTACATTACTTGTCCCACAAAATATGTCCTAATAAAAAGGGTACCACCATCTTAAAGGTCGTGCCCGTTTCATTGTCCAAGAGTTCATTTTCAAGTATGTACCTGGCGCAACCTGAAAACATTTCTCTAATATGAGGACTATGGGTGCTGGCATAAAGTAGGTGGAGCAGTTGATCCAATAATGATAGTTATGTCTTCAGCTCCTCCAGAATTACTAATAAACATCAAATGGAGCTATAAAGTAAACATGTGTGTTTCATGTTGTTCTGAAAAGCCTCTACCTTGTACAGTTCACTATACATGCCGTGGTGAATGCAATAACTTTGCAAACACTAAAGTTTAGGTAAATAATGATGATGAGGAGGAGGAGGATTTTGACGATGTGTGGCTGCCCTTCAGTATTGTTTACAGCAACAGATTCTCTGTTATTATTTGTGTATGAATAATGCTTCTATACTTTATTAGGATTAATTACAGGTGTTAATGATCAGCATCTATGATTAAGACAAATTATTTTATCCCCAATGTATCAATTTTCTTTAAGCAGTCAAATTAATTTCTGTTATTGTTTTTGTATAAATAAGTTTTCTATTCTATATATTCTATATTAGGATTGCTAATATTATAGGTGTTGATGATGAGCAGCTAGGAATAATAAAACATACATTAATGTAAAATTGAAAGGTATATACTTATTTTTTTTCTATTCTATGCCAAATGTATCATTTTCTTTAAACGGTCTAATTGTTCTATGTCATTATTTTTGTATAAATATGGGTTCTATTCTATATTAAGATTGCTGATATTACAAGTGTTGATGTTCCACAGCCAGGAATAAGGAAATATATTGATCTAAAATAATTATGCATTTATTTTTTCTATTCCATTTTAAATGGATCATTTTTCTTTAATTTAAAAAGTTTACCTCCATTTCTATATTATTATTACAAACCTTATGCTTTAAACTATAATATCCAAAGCAAAAATGAAGCACCATCTTAAAGTAAATGAAATATGTCTTATTGTCAAAATGTAGGGTTGCATACTGCTCATTTTGGTTGATTTTCTTTGGGGGGACATGCTTATCATCCATAGGAACGCATCGAATGTATAAAATGCTTGTTATACTAAATGCCTGGGTCTCTGTTAATTTTTACTGGCCTAGTATGAGAAATCACACGATAGACGTACGTACAGGACTTGGCTCTAACCAAGGAAATAATCGAGAACAAAATTACTGACAACGTTTCCGATGCTAAAAGGGCAAAACACCTTGAGGCAATATGCATGAATATTCATATACCTCGCCTAAATGTGCATGGAATCAACGCTATCATCCCACCTTCCGATCGTGAAAGGAGAAGACATACAACAGACTAAAATTGTGTCGTCGATGTTGGACATGAAAATATTTTAGTTATCTTTATTTTTGTTATATTATATCTTGTTCTATCATATTAATAACTTTGTCTTTCATATTTTGCTTATACTTTGTATGTGTGTAAAAAAAACTTATTAATTTTACATATACTGTCTGAATATCTTCTTCACGGTTCTTTGTTGATCTATTCTCAACTATTCCTTTTTCGCCTGGTTGTTTCCAAGTATGTAAATACTCGAATAACTATTCTTGGTAATTGTTAAAAGGCCAGTTGAAAACAAGTTTAACAACAAAATCTGTACCGCTTAACTGTTAATTATTGGATTTTAACCATTAAGTTGTTATATTTGGGATAAGTATTCCTTCAAAACAATGACATATAGTATATGTGGAATTCCTTTTGTAAACTCCCATTTTTTAGCCGACAATGTCTCTAGAAGAGACGAAACGACCGAACCAATAAACGTCCATCAAAATGAACTGAGGTAGTAAGGAACATTGAGAACATCAGCAAGAAATTAATAAACTGAAACTTGGCTGTCATATTTAACATTTGCATATATAAATAGTATATATATATATATATATATATATATATATATATATATATATATATATATATATATATATATATTATATAGGGTGATAACATGATATCAAAGTTTAGAGTTCAGATCAACTGTTGGTTGAGAAACTTCAGTTTTTATTGTGATATTATGTATATATATATATATATATATATATATATATATATATATATATATATATATATATATATATATATATATATATATATATATATATATATATATATGGGGTGATAACATGATATCCAAAGCTTAGAGTTCAGATCAGCTGTTGGTTTGAGAAACTTCCGTTTGTTGAATATACTTATGTATATATATATATATATATATATATATATATATATATATATATATATATATATACATATATATATATGAATGTATAAATATACATATATATACATTTTATATTCATATATATAAATACATATATAATATTATATATATGCTTCCAATCATAAGATTTTAATAATTAATGAATTATTGTTCATTAAAAACAAAAACAAAAAAAACTGTCCCCTCACTGAACACACTAGCCACATCTACACCTGTTTTTCTTTCTGGTCAGTCCTTCCTCTGCCTCCACACTCAACGGTTGGTCCTTAATACGTAATTTTAACTGTTTGTTTAATTGTACCTTATAATGAGGCCTGCTGGTTGGCTTCGAAATTCTGTAACCTAATAAATATGAGTTTCTTGACCTGTTGGCGTGCTTTTATTGTGTAATATATATAATATATATATATATATATATATATATATTATATATATATATAATATATATATATATATATATATATATGAAAACTATTTTTATTTACCCTTAATAACCGGCCTATCCTAGACAAAGCACAAATGAGGTAAGGCAGAAACAGTATTTTCCTGCAAACGTGTGGAATGAATGTGGTAAAAGAGAGAGCGTGGTGGTGGTGGGGAAGGGATCCCCCAGCGCCAGCTTTTCAGGCAACTAACCAAATGACGCAATTTGGGATGAAACGCTGCGCTTTTGACCAATCAAAGCCGCATTAGGAGAGCATTATTCAGCAGCTCGGTTGTTAGCTAGCGAAGCTTTTTGGACAAAGTCGTTGTACAGAAATAGGCTTGTTCGCCTTGAGGTGACGCCGTGCGTGAGAATTTGGTTTTGCAACTGTTTTTGAAGGATAAATTGCACTTAATATTTTACTATTTTTTGTTTCTTTAATTTTATTTTTTCAATACTGTATTCCCCTTTCTCGATGTTTTCCTGCAAATGTTGCCTTAGGCTATGAATATAAAGCGACCAAATTCCCTTTCTAGCCCGGACCCAGTGAAAACCAGAAAAGAAGATGTAGGAGAAAAATAAATCTTGACCGGGAAAAAGACAAGGGACCTATACCATCTTTCAGGAAGAAAGGCCGTAGGTCAGGTAACACTGAGAATGGAAAAGAACTCGAAAGCCTCGCAATAGGAGGATAAGAAGGTCACTTTATCCGAGTTTGTATTACTCTGAACTGAAATGAAATAACAGACCCGCTGTCACTCATGAGGTGGAAAATAGTTTTGACTGTTTATGAAGTTCAGTTTTCGAAACCTTGGTTACCGCCCGCGGTGTTGTTGCATCTGTGTTACGAAAACAGTGATATCGATAAATATTCCAAATACAGCGAAAGGACGTAAAATTTCAGATGTTCTTTCTGTTTATCTATTCTACAATAGTGTTTGAAGAATGAAACGTGGAGAAACAGAAAATATATAAAATATCTTTAAATGAAGTCAGGCATTGCATTACGTATATGTAAAATAACATTCTGATTTCCTTGGTAATTCGGACAGTCGTTTTTAAACAACTGTAAACATTACATGAAAGATTTTCCTTTTTGATCCAAACCTTACCTGCACAATTTAAAACGTAACATTTATTTCATTATTGTTATTATTATTTTTTAAAGTTGCATCATTGTTTCGTGATATACCCATTGCAAATTATCCACAAATGCTAGATTCTGAATCGAAAGTTGTTTTGATGCTATTTGTTAATACCAAAATTATCTTTATTATTTCTTATCTATATATCTATTATTTTGAGTAGACCGAATCAAAGGTACCTGGCCTCTCAGTCTCCCATTCGTAAATAGGTATTCAAGATTATAACGCATAGCTGAATAACATCCATTTGAGTATTCAAGATCATAACGCATAGCTGAATAACATCTATTTGACTGTTTCTTATGTAAGTAAGTAATGTTTCTTGATTACGCGGACTTGAAAAGAAATAGCACATTTTATAACGCTTATAAAGCAAAAAGTATGTTAATTTTACTGTAATTTCATGAACACAATGGAAGTATCTATTAGATATCAAATAATCTTATGATACTATTTCAAAACTTTTCGGGCTTGTCTAGAAAAATACTTTGCAAAAAATAAATAAATAAATAAAAAATTTCGTTTTTAGTAATATTTGGCATGAAAGGCTGAAAATGATTTCGATGCTAGCAGAAGTTATTCAGCAAGCCTGTTGGAAATCATTTTTCTTTTATGGAACTGCATTTCCATAACAAATTTGAAGAACAGGCTGTTGATCAACAATTCATAAATATATAGGCAATGGATGCTCAAACTGTCACATGACCTTTCTTTCAGTTGAAATGACCTGACGATGATAGGTCCAGGCCAGGTCATCACCAAAGAAAATTGTAAACGGTTGCAGCAGCCTGCCGCCGACGAGAATTTAAGCAGTTTTTATATAGGGACAAGTTACGAATCTGCAGACAACAGTTCTGGTTTAGGCCTATTACTACAAGCGTAGATGTATTCAAAAAGCTTATCCCGGTGCTTCATACTTTTCATATGCTGTGTTATCGTCCCGGCTTTAAATCAGTGGATTTCAGTAATACATTTTTAGTCTAGAACTGAATAGCTGCTGCCTGCCTCCTGTATTCCAAATCATTGGGAATCTGCAGAGAGGAATGTTTAGATCAGAGAATAAATTGAACAATGTTACGGCGTATTAGACTACGAAAGATACATGAAGGTTTCCCTTTGTTTCTTTTTAGGAGGCTGGGGCGGCGGGCGTTATAGATTAATATGTAAGAGGAGCATCTGGTGTAAACTAAACTATTAAAGAGACTTGAGGTGATTTTTTCAAGAGCGTATATGCTTCCGTATGAGTAGTTTTAGCTGTGTAATGTTGTTTTCGTTCCTATGTGTTGCTCAAAACACAAGAATTCAAAATCATCTGGAATTTCCCTGGAAGATAGATTTGGAATTATTTGTTTGAAAAAATAGACGGGTTAAAACATAGATAGTTTCAGGACAGACTTACACCTGCGTCGATTTACAATGACCAAACCACAGTCAGTGTATCAGTAAGACAGGTAGATAGAGGGAGAATAGTTAGAATGCACTTCAGCTAGAAGCGATTGTGAAGGACTGAAAAAGGGTGGTACAGATGCACCCGCAAGAAACAGTTGAATAAGGATATGCCTAGGAGCAGTTTACCCCAGTCATGAAAAACTTTCTGATGTAACATCTGCTTATGTATCCGAGAAATAGTTTACTTCCTTTGAACGCATTCCTTACTGAGTCAACTAATTCGATTCATTATTAGACATTAGGGTTGCGCGGGAAAATTGATCGATTTCAAGTTATCTGACGTTACAACCCCAAGGGTCGCTGACACCAACTGGGCAAGCAAATCTCGTAAATTCCTAAAAGATTCCTCAGATCTGCTGATATATTACAATATAGATTAAATAATCAAGCAATCAATAACAATAAAATTTGGGAGTGTAGAATTCGGATGCCAATTGCGCTGCATATTCTGAAACGGAATTCTTAAATCCAAATTATGTTTTTATACAGACCGCTTTAGTTGTAAAAGAACTATCTATCTAGACTGAATATTATCTTTTCCCATTATGAAATGCATTATTCAGCACCGGCATCCTAAACAACTCACACAGAGCGCTTATTTTGTCAAGGTAAATTGAACTTGCAAGTCTTATTTCAATATGAAGGAGACGGGGAAATGTTGTCAGTTGTCAATATGCCACTTTATTACTCCATCAAGCTAAAAGTGAATTACTGAAGGAAGGAAAAATCTTCATTTTGAATTTGACCTCTGTAAATCCACGATTTGTTTTTAAAGTAAAAATTTGCCTCGATTTTGCCAATGCCAGCTCCAACAATTAAAATATTTTCCGTGTCAGGGCTTTTGTTTGATATATATATATATATATATATATATATATATATATATATATATATATATATATATATATGGTTCACACACACCCATATACATTTATACATATTATATATGTATATTGTGGTGTGTGTTGTGAACGTATTTATGTATAATATATATATATATATATATATATATATATATATATATATACACACACAATTTATACACACACACACACACACACACACACACACACACACACACACACACACATATATATATATATATATATATATATATATATATATATATATATATATATATATTATACATAAACACGTTCACACACACACCTCATATATATATATATATAAATGTATTTGTGTGTGTGTATCAGTTAATTCTGTTTCACTTTCGAATCCTATTCAACCTGAATATTGTTAGGTTTGTCGTCTTTCACCGTATTCCAACCCAACAGAACCTGTATTGAATAATTTTCTCTAAATATTCGAAAGAACCGACTTCATAAATCTTTTCGCCATCTAATGTTTCCCTTCCCTCTCCGGTTACTCCTCCCTCATTTCTTCTGCCATTCAAATCATCTCGAACCCTATCTTTATGAATCAGTTTTCTGTCCTTACTCCAGGCCAAACCATCTCATTCACTAACCTCTAACCGCTTATCTCATCTTAAATAACTACAGAAGTGTCAACTTTAGACCTAAGGAAACAAAAATTACATCCGCGTGGCACCAATTTTTACTGCAGATCAGATTGATAAGACTCCGTCAACACTAAATTAGCCTTCTTCTTCCATGGCTACCTTCAGTTAGATTCAGGCATTTAAGGGGAATACCATAGCGCTGAGAGGCATCCGTGGATAATTCGGGTCGTGAAGGCACTTTTTATATACATACATATATATATATATATATATATATATATATATATATATATATATCTATATATATTATTCGAGCTATAAATGTCCTTAAATATCTAATTCGCTCTACCTCGGAATTATTAGCAACTAAAAAAATTCCCCTTCGGTTTACTACATATATGAATATAGGATATATATATATAATATATATATATATATATATTATAATATATATATATATATTCTGTTGTATTCCACATAGGCAAATGAAAAAGGTATGTGCAGAAAACGCCCAACAGTTTTCGTCCTCCAATGGACCTCTTCCTGGAGCGTTTATTAAGGAAAGAGATAAAGTTTTCAGTGCATGCAGCCAAGAAAGGCCTAAAATGTTAAACATACAGTTACCAAAAATCTAGCAGTTTGAGCTACAAACTATTCAGCAGTCAAAACTACAACAATAAAACAAGAATAGCAGTTGAACAAATGAAAAATGCCAAAATATCTAACGAGGCAATACATTCCATTGAAACAGCATAAACATACAGTACATATTAACAAGCGTATACTATATGATAGTTAATGGATAACATTATCCAATTTGTGCTGACGTTTTATGACATGTAAGATAAAAGGATCTAATTTATACAAACCAGGCGATAAATTACAAGTTTTTCCTTTGCTGTGAACAATGCAAACTGTCTATCAAATTTCTTTCAATAAAACCTGTGCTCTTAACAAAATCTTTGACCCGAGCCAGTCAATTCGGTTACATTACACATACTACTATGAACACATAAAGCATTGCTCGTATTATTTGTTCGTATATTATATTTATGATGTAAAATGCGTTTTTCGAGTGTCTTCCCAGATTGTCCGATATAAAACAACTACCGCACTTGCATGGGATCTTATATATGACTCCTCATTGTTTTCCGGGACTATTATGGATTAAAGTTTTTTCCAATGGTGCTAGGATATGAAAAAGTTGTACTAAAGCCTATGTATCTTAGGGGTAGACTATAGATTCTAATGTGGGATGGTATGGGAAACATATAAAATCCAGTTTTCCTGAAAATAATTTTAAATTGGAAGATATTGATTACAGTCTAAAGTTAGCACGAAAAGCATTTTATTCATATGAGGAGAAAAACAGAAAACTGGATTTTATATGTTTCCCATACCATCCCACATTAGAATCTATGGTCTACCCCCTAAGATTACCTGGCTTTAGTACAACTTTTTCATATCCTAGCACCATTGGAAAAACTTTAATCCATAATAGTCCGGAAAACAATGAAGGAGTCATATATAAGATCCCATGCAAGTGCGGTAGTTTTTATATCGGACAATCTGGGAAGACACTCGAAAAACGCATTTTAAATCATAAATATAATATACGAACAAATAATACGAGCAATGCTTTATGTGTTCATAGTAGTATGTGTAATGTACCGATTGACTGGCTCGGGTCAAAGATTTTGTTTAAGAGCACAGGTTTTATTGAAAGAAATTTGATAGACAGTTTGCATTGTTCACAGCAAAGGACAAACTTGTAATTTATCGCCTGGTTTGTATAAATTAGATCCTTTTATCTTACATGTCATGAAACGTCAGTACAAATTGGATAATGTTATCCATTAACTATCATATAGTATACGCTTGTTAATATGTACTGTATGTTATGCTGTTTCAATGGATGTATTGCCTCGTTAGATATTTTGGCATTTTTCATTTGTTCAACTGCTATTCTTGTTTATTGTTATTTTACTGCTGAATAGTTTGTAGCTCAAACTGCTAGTTTTTGGTAACTGTATGTTTAAACATTTTAGGCCTTTCTTGGCTGCATGCACTGAAAACTTTATCTCTTTCCTTAATAAACGCTCCAGGAAGAGGTCCATTGGAGGACGAAACTGTTGGGCATTTTCTGGACACATACCTTTTCATTTTTTCTATGAGGAAATAACAACAGAACTATACAATAAATATATATAATATATATATTATATATATATATATGTATGTCATATATAATATAGATATAAGTATATATATGAAATAATATAATAGTATATAAATATATATTATATATATATATACTATATATTTATATATCTAATATATTTATATATTAAATTATATACATATATAGTATAATAATACTATAATATATACCTTAATATTATATAATAATATTAATTATTAGTTGATAATATATATGATATAGATATATATTATGATATACTATAATATATATATATATATGATTGTACGTATGTTATGATGGAGTTAGGTGACTGTATGTATGTACTATAAACCAAAAAAAGTAATCCATATGAATCTGAACAAAATAGAAAAAGAGATATTAAAGAAAGCCGTTTCCCCTCATTTGTTACCTTCAGCATCTACAAAGAAACAAAAACAAAACAAAAAAAACCTCCGTCAGGGAGCTCTTGAGGCTCCCTCCATTCCCTCCCGACCTTCCTTCCCTCTTTATATCGGCGTAGCTTTTGCCCTTATTTCTGGACAACATTTCCTCAGACAATTCGCCGTGATTTCCCCAGCCGTTTATTTCCCCTTCCAGTCTCCCCACAGCCGCTTTCCAGACGTAAACAAACAGTGACGCCTCGTGCTCACAAACGCTCCAGTTTTTTCCTCGTTTTTGTGGAGCATTTCGCGGAGCCCGTTACCTAACCCAGTGAGACTACGGGGGATTATATCTCGATCGACAACTTCTGAAATGCTCATTTCTCTCCGCCTTTGAAGAAGTTAAATCAACCATTACTTAGTTAAGCAAGAATTTATTTATCAGCTGTAAAAAGATGGTATATGGAAAATCAGGCCGTCTAAACCACAATGAGTCACAAAAAACAAAGCAAAGAGAGAGAGAGAGAGAGAGAGAGAGAGAGAGAGAGAGAGAGTGAATGTTATACCGTTATTAAATGATAGGATGAGAGCACCTATGCAAAACAAGTATGCTGTCTGGAATAACGTTAATTCCTGCGGATTGGCAGCTGTGATTTACAATATCTAGGAACGTTCAGCTGAGAGAAATACAGGGTGTCTCAAAAAAATGTACTCACTCTTAGAATTATGAGAAAACCTTTATTTATGGACATAGAGCGAAATGAAATAGCATCGAATACATGGTCATTAATTTGAACATTCGCAAACATGATTCTTCAAACACATTTGTCTCATGTATTCGATGCTATTTCATTTCGCTCTATGTCCATAAATAAAGGTTTTCTCATAATTCTAAGAGTGAGTACATTTTTTTGAGACACCCTGTAGTATTTATAGCTGTTATTAAAGCTGAGGAAACTGTGTATTAAAGAGAATAATTAATCTTCTCACTTGTATGCTCTTAGTGAAAATTAAATATGAGAATTCGGTAACAAAGAAACTGTCAATAAACTGATATATACCAGTCACTGAATGAAAAGATGAATCAGTCTTGCAGTATCCGCGATTTTGACATTAGTTATCAAAATGCTTTTGCTTCAGGTGCATTAATGCTTACAGAAAAACATTTCTGAAGATATAATTTACACGGAAAATCCTTCTCAGAGAAACTTTCCATCTGTGATTGGTATGACATGCATATCTGTCTTTATCGTTCTTGTAAATAGGGTGCTTCGTCGATTTTTCTCGGCAGTAGTGTCATTTCTGAGGTCAGATACGTGGAGCCAAGGTGAAACTGTCTCTTATCAAGGGGATAAAAACGCGAATCTTTCACAAGGGTCATGGAAGCAGGTTTGGGGGAGATAAGCTCTTCTTGGAACAAATCTCGAGGACCATCGTCGCTCCCTTCCTTGTCTGTCTTTTGGAGTTTCTTTGTGTGTGTGTGTGTGTATATATATATATATATATATATATATATATATATATATATATATATATATATATATATAGTATATATATATATATATTTATATATATATATATATATATATGAATAATCATCACATCGAACCGTGATTCATTTATATATCATTGAGCTACAAAAATTTCCTTTAATATCTAAATTCATCTACTCGGAATTGATATATTTTCATATATGTACCGAGGGGAATTTTTAGTTGATAACAATTTCGACCCCCACATGGGATCGAACCACTGTCCAAGTGGACGGGGACGAAATCAGGACCAGTGACGCTATCAAGTCAGCTAACAGAGACGCTATACGTTCATATCGATTCTGACCTTACAAATCACCCTCGAACTCGGTGTATTCGTAATTAGAATCGATATGAAACCCCGTCTACCATGTTAGCCAATTTGAGCGTTTGAAACACGTAGCCTTATTATGAATAATCATCACATCGAACCGTGATTCATTTATATATCATTGAGCTACAAATTTCCTTTAATATCTAAATTCACTCTACTTCGGAATTGATATATTTTCATATATGTACCGAAGGGGAATTTTTTAGTTGATAACAATTTCGCCCCCACATGGGATCGAACCACTGTCCAAGTGGACGGGGACGAAATCAGGACCCAGTGACGCTATCAAGTCAGCTAACAGAGACGCTATAAGTTCATATCGATTCTGACTTACAAATCACCCTCGAACTCGGTGTATTCGTAATTAGAATCGATATGAAACCCCGTCTACCATGTTAGCCAATTTGAGCGTTTGAAACCACCGTAGCTTATTATGAATAATCATCACATCGAACCGTGATTCATTTTTTATAATCATTGAGCTACAAATTTCCTTTAATATCTAAATTCACTCTACTTCGGAATTGATATATTTTTCATATATGTACCGAAGGGGAAATTTTTTTAGTTGATAACAATTTCGCCCCCACATGGGATCGAACCACTGTCCAAGTGGACGGGGACGAAATCAGGACCCAGTGACGCTATCAAGTCAGCTAACAGAGACGCTATAAGTTCATATCGATTCTGACCTTACAAATCACCCTCGAACTCGGTGTATTCGTAATTAGAATCGATATGAACCCCGTCTAACCATGTTAGCCAATTTGAGCGTTTGAAACACGTAGCCTTATTATGAATAATCATCACATCGAACCGTGATTCATTTATATATCATTGAGCTACAAATTTCCTTTAATATCTAAATTCACTCTACTTCGGAATTGATATTTTCATTTTATATGTCCCCGAAGGGGAATTTTTAGATGATAACAAATTTCGCCCCCACATGGGATCGAACCACTGTCCAAGTGGACGGGGACGAAATCAGGACCCAGTGACGCTATCAAGTCAGCTAACAGAGACGCTATGTGGGGGCGAAATTGTTATCAACTAAAAAATTCCCCTTCGGTACATATATGAAAATATATCAATTCCGAAGTAGAGTGAATTTAGATATTAAAGGAAATTTGTAGCTCAATGATATATAAATGAATCACGGTTCGATGTGGATGATTATTCATAATAAGGCTACGTGTTTCAAACGCTCAAATTGGCTAACATGGTAGACGGGGTTTCATATCGATTCTAATTACGAATACACCGAGTTCGAGGGTGATTTGTAAGGTCAGAATCGATATGAACTTATAGCGTCTCTGTTAGCTGACTTGATAGCGTCACGGTTGTCCTGATTTCGTCCCCGTCCACTTGGACAGTGGTTCGATCCCAAGTGGGGGCGCAAATTGTTATCAACTAAAAATTCCCCTTCGGTACATATATGAAAATATATCAATTCCGAAGTAGAGTGAATTTAGATATTAAAGGAAATTTTGTAGCTCAATGATATATAAATGAATCACGGTTCGATGTGATGATTATTCATAATAAGGCTACGTGTTTCAAAACGCTCAAATTGGCTAACATGGTAGACGGGGTTTCATATCGATTCTAATTACGAATACACCGAGTTCGAGGGTGATTTGTAAGGTCAGAATCGATATGAACTTATAGCGTCTCTGTTAGCTGACTTGATAGCGTCACTGGGTCCTGATTTCGTCCCCGTCCACTTGGACAGTGGTTTCGATCCCATGTGGGGGCGAAATTGTTATCAACTAAAAATTCCCCTTCGGTACATATATGAAAATATATCAATTCCGAAGTAGAGTGAATTTAGATATTAAAGGAAATTTGTAGCTCAATGATATATAAATAAATCACGGTTCGATGTGATATTATTCTAATAGGCTACGTGTTTCAAACGCTCAAAGTGGGCTAACATGGTAGACGGGGTTTCATATCGATTCTAATTACGAATACACCGAGTTCGAGGGTGATTTGTAAGGTCAGAATCGATATGAACTTATAGCGTCTCTGTTAGCTGACTTGATAGCGTCACTGGGTCCTGATTTCGTCCCCGTCCACTTGGACAGTGGTTCGATCCCATGTGGGGGCGAAATTGTTATCAACTAAAAAAATTCCCCTTCGGTACATATATGAAAATATATCAATTCCGAAGTAGAGTGAATTTAGATATTAAAAGGAAATTTGTAGCTCAATGATATATATATATATATATATAATATATATTTATATATATATAATATATATATATATATAATATATATATATTATATATATATGTGTGTGTGTGTGTGTGTGTGTGTGTGTGTATCAAGAATTGAAGAAAACACACAATAGAGAATAGTGAATGTGGAAAATACCATACCAAAAGACAAAACGGTCATTAAAACTCAGTAATGCAAATGATATGTATGAAAGTCATAGTGTTAAAATAAAGTCCACCAAACTATAAAACTGACGTCCGCCAAATGGCCTGAAGGATAAAAAGGCGATAAATAAAGCCTTGGGGAAAGTACTGCCCCAAACGTGTTCGGAAACGGAAGCTCATAGCAAAAGGTGGAAAAAATCGGGGAGAACATTGAATGACCAAATAAAACTAAACAGTTATTTATATTTGTTTTTTTAAGATATTATTTAGGCTTTTGAATCAGAATTAACTGAACGAGGAATTTCATTATGAATTTGACCTTATAAAGCTGAAGTATGCAGTGAAGACCTTCCAAGAGTGCAAAAGAATGAAAGTGAAAGAGAGCACATTTGAGGAGTGAATCTTGGCTTGGCTGGTTTTGGAGAGCTTGAAAGGGAGTTGTGCGACGGGATTAGAGTTCTAGGGTGAGAGAGAGAGAGAGAGAGAGAGAGAAAGTTGTAGGGTGATTCGGCGCTTAATATAATTCATTAATACATGAGTTGGTTCCCTGCCTTGCAAAAGACGTTAATAATCTTTATGAAATGGTATTTTGAAAATCTTATATAACAAGGAGTTTCGGATCTAATTCACCTTTATCGAACCCCTTTTGTAAGTTTCTAGAGCCTTTAACTCTAAGATAATTTGTGAGTGCTAAAGGTAGGAATTCAGCGAGTGTTTTTAGCATTATTCCAAAACCTCTACAGAGGTTCTACGTTGTCTTCGTCAAATGCTGCAAACGTAACAAAAAGACTGGTTTCTTTTCTCTTCAGAAATTCACGAGAAGATCCATCAAAACAATTAGTGAATTGGAATTTTGTCTTACCGCGTTCGGGTTTAGTTCATTGTGCGAGAGAATTTTTCCGTCTTTAAGTAAATGCATCTATAAGACTGAAAGTATTCCCTTAGAATCAGATTGTCTTAAGCAATATATACAGCTTAGATATAATGAAGAGATAAGATAAAGTGAAGGGATAACAACAATAATATTAAACACCTTGTGCAAAGAATGGTGAATAATAACTAATATTTCTCCTACAGCTTGTGCAAAATCAGCTTCCATATATTCAATGGAACCCTACTTACGTCAATTTTAACCTAATCTGCACCTCTGAAGTACAGGTAATTCAATCTGAATTTTTCCAAAGATACAGATAAAGAAACATATGTACGAAGTTCGTTTGTTGTTGTTTTTTTCACTTCATTTCTTATGGAGGTCTTTTCTCGATTCTTGATGGAATCGAGGTTATTTTGTGCAACATTGTCCCAAAGCATGAAACTTCACATTTCTGTACACATATTCATCGGCATTAAATCAATACGCTCTTATCTGGATAATAGTGATAGGGCCAAGGATATTGTGGCGTTACTCCTCTGAGTTTTTAAATATTTCAAGGCGCTGCTAACTAGAAAAAAAATCACTACCAAAAAGTAACGAACTTGACCTAATTTTACGACGAATGGCAGCGCAGTCGTTTAAAGACTTGCAGTTTCGTTTATCTTAATTAATTCAGGTTTGCCAGAACACAACAAAGAATTCCAGAAGCTAGTCAAGATCGCGTACTTTTCCTGAAGGTTGTATAAAATGAAGTTTGATCCTTTGTTATTCCAGCTTGCAGTCTAACAAGACTGACCCAAATCCTTGTTGCTCACCTCTTACCGAGGAGAATCACTTTTCACATGTTTCACGAGTCAGGTCGACTAAAAGTACTAGAGTGGGGCTCATAGCTGGAAGTTTTGCTCCCGTTGTCCCGGGAAGTACGTTTACGCATAAAATAGCCGAGAAACAGGTCGTCTGGGTGCCATCCGTGAGGAAATGACGTCGTTCCATAAACAAAAGAACTAAAAACGTTCTTGATTCCATCATCAAGCTAACCTGGGTGGCCAATGATAACTCATAACACAAAGGTAGTTTTCACCACCGCTATGCTAAACCATGTACTACAACCAGCAGGAGCGCATTAGGGCATCCTTCCTGAGATAGATCCGTTATAATCTCTCTGTCTTGTAACAACTTGGAACAATATTCCTCAATCACTGGTATATCACATTTAAATTCATTGTTACTTCTGTAGCTGGCTGGGAACCACCTCAGCAGCTGGCTTATTTTACTGACCACCACCACCAGGAAAATATCAGTCTCTTAAGGTTGGACTATATTTCTACAGAGAGTTACTTATAAACAAAACCTGTCATTAGTTGGGCAGATAGGTACGTGATGTTACGATGATCATTTTATTAATCGTGAGCGAAATATCAGAAAGTAATCCTAAATAAACTTATGAATAACAAAGATTGAACGAACGTATTTATACTTTTTAAAACTGCCCGCATATCGGTAGTCTGAATAACGCATATTAATTGTTGTTAGAGTAGAAATAATAGAAGTGAGCTCTAAACATATTTGAATATCCAGTGTTTAATGCTCCCTGTATTAAAACTGCAATAACGAGCTACATGCGTTTGGATTAGTGGGTGGTTTGTCAGAATTTATCAAGCATCGCAGAAAACCAGATAAACGAAATTTTGAACAGAAACAAATACAAACTGGAAACAGTTTCATTCCAGTAATGCATCACTTGAATGGGTCCGATCGCCCTCGCTGCCAAATGAACGATGTTTCACGCGACCCCACCAACGTTTGCCCGAAGCTTAAATCTGTTTTAGTTTATTTCATTTATCTAGTCTTCACCTTCCTGCTTCATAATATGCCTTGTTGTCACATGCTCATGAATTCTACAATTTATTTTTCATAAAAATATAACGGTAGAATTAGGAAACACTAGAGTAACATTTACCTGAAGCCAACTAATAATTCCCCATAATTGCATTATCATTCAAACCGTAATTTTCAAGTTAAACTTTCATTTTCTACTCAATTTACCTAATGTCATTAGGAACTACCAAAAGAGTATGTTTAGATGTAGAATTAAAATGATTAGGAAGACTTGAATAAAGGGTAAAACTGCAGTCCAGAATTCCATAGTTTTTTCAGCGTCCCAGATAAATTAATTAATTAGTCATGCATATTCTGTGACTAAAATATTGCCTTATTTTTGTAAATATTACAAAAGCTATGAATGTATTTCATTTCAATTGCATGTGCTATTTATAGATGAAAGGACGGTTAGAAATCGGCGATTTAAAACAGACCTCTGGTTATCCATCATTTGCTTTATGAAGTCCTCCGTCATAGTGTAACTCATTTACATTGGTTATAAGTGTAAAATATTTGACAACAGAATAGAAACGCATGTGCAAAAATGGTCTGACCCCTATATTGCATCTGGATGCAAGAAATTACCGGAAGACGTTCTTGACGCAGCAACAGCAATTCAACTGGCGAAAGGCAGTGCTATAGAATAACAGCACTGGAGGCTTCATTCAAGATCCTCTAATTCTGTCTGATTTAGAAAAGCGCCTAAACATTCACCAAGAAACTGGAGTGACAGATGCTATAGGGTCTAGTGACCTCATCCATTAAATACTTGTTATAAATCGGACAGGTTACACTTTCTTAAGTCTTGTGTGGTTAAGTTAAGTCTGTCTTAGTTTAACCAGACTACTGAGCTGATTAACCGCTCTCCTAGGGCTGGCCCGGAGGATGAGATATTTTTACGTGGCTAGGAACCAATTGGTCACCTAGCAACGGGACCTACAGCTTATTGCAAGATCCGAACCACATTATACCGAGAAATGAATTTCTATCACCAGAAATAAATTCCTCTGATCCGCGTTAGCCGAGCCGAGAATCGTACTTCAGACCACCAGTTTGGTAGCCGAGCGCGAAAACCACTTGTCCAACGAGTGTGGGGCAAAACAACAATTCATCACCTGAGTCCACTTGACATAACAACTCTCATGTGGAGAACTCGATAACGATGTCCGAACGAGTGAAAGGTGTCCTTAAACCAGTGGTTCCCAAACTGGGGTCCGCGGACCCATGGGGGTCCAGGAGTAGGCCCTAGGGGGTCCGCGGCA
>NC_087205.1:64498948-64518948 GCF_015104395.2 Macrobrachium nipponense
TTTTTAAAACTCTCCCAGCGATATAATATGTGGAGACCATATGCCAAGTAAGTCTGATGACAACTTTTATATTGGTAAAACTAGAAATTCACTTGAAAAGAAAATAGAGCAGCATCAACAAAGTATTGACTATCCACACGTGAACACTAAAATTTTCATACACATTAATAAAAATAAACATCCAGTCAATTGAGCCGGGACGAGAAGATAGTTTTTACCAGTAAATATACCGGAAAGAAGAATCACCAAGACCAGCTCTGTAAAGAAAAACTATTGTTGGTAAGAAAATGAATGTCATCTAGGGCTAGCATAAACTCGATCCGGTAATGTTCTACTGTGAGATGTATTCACCAACATCGAGAACTTGGTAAATTCTGACCGAAATCTCCGAGAATTGAGCGTGGTATCCGACATAACTCATATTCTAGTCCAAGTCAGGTACAACGGATGCGTTGAGGAGTACACGCGCGTATGTGGGAAGAGCTGTCACTTGCATTTGACTGCTGTTACGATAATTTGATAGAAGCTCTCAATACCAGGGCTTTCTTTTGTACGCCGGGTTCTATTTGAAGAAAATCAGGATATTTTCTGCTTTAATAGTCTCTCAAGGCACCTAAAATATTTATGTTAGATCATTTTCTCTTAAATTTAACTATGGAAACTGAGTAAGTCATTGAAGACTTTCAAGACTATGCTTACTCTATTCAAATATATATATATATATATATATATATATATATATATATATATATATATATATATTTGGTGATTCTTCTTTCCGGTATATTACTGGCATAAACTATCTTCTTGTCCCGGCTCAATTGACTGGATGTTTGTATATATATATATATATATATATATATATATATATATATATATATATATATATATATATATATATAGATATATATATCTATATATATATAGTATATATATATATATATCTATATATATATATATATATATATATATATATATATATATATATCTATATATATATATATATATATATATATATATATAATATATTTGGTTATTCTTCTTTCCGGTATATTACTGGCATAAACTATCTTCTTGTCCCGGCATTATTGACTGGATGTTTGTATATATATATATAGAATATATATATATATATGATATATGATATATATATATATATATATATATATATATATTTGTATGTGCGTGTATCACAGACAGGCAAGCCGACGAAATGGGATATAGAGAAGGAGAGTGAGAATCTAGCGAAGGATAAAACCAGAAAATATCTTTCAGGAAAAAACAAAAAACAAAAAAAAGCAGGTAGAATAAAATTCCATTTCCGCAACGGGACTTGAAGGACTATTTGTAGGGTCTTCCCTCTCTTCCCCTTCCATAGCTACATAGTTAGCCGTTAATTTGGGGCGTCTGTGCCAAGTACCAATTTGTGAACGGCCAACTGAAAGAGGAGTGGTTGTTAGTGAACAGAGCCAGGCTGACTGGAGAAAAGAAACTGAAAGGGAAGAATGATGTCAGATATTGAGTTCCTTTCGTACCACAGAGGTTAGTTATTTTCAGAAAATGGCTCTCTCTCTCTCTCTCTCTCTCTCTCTCTCTCTCTCAATCAACAGGTACCTATATATATATATATATATATATTATATATATATATATATATATATGATACCTATATATATACGCATATATATAGATATATATACATATATCTATATATATATATATATATATATATATATATATATTATAAATAATATATATATCTATATACCTATATATACGTATATATATATATATATATAATATATATATATATATATATGATATATATAGTATATCTATATATATATATATATATATATATATATATATATATATATAATATATATATCATGAAATTGTAATAGCCACAATGCCCAATTTCATACGTATCTGGTAAATATGATCAGTAGATTCTCCATTATATATATATATATATATATATATATATATATATACATACCAAATATATTCATATATATATGTTTATATATGTAACATTTAAAGACTGATAATATGATATAATATATGTATGAGACATTGTCGTACGTCACGTGCTTTGACATCGTTTTTAACTTCCCTGGAGACTGAGTGTCCGAGCGACAGCTAGGAATGCTGATATGCCTTTTCTCGAGATGTTGTGACATTTTAGGTCAAAGACCAAGCACTGGGACCTATGAGGTCATTCAGCGCTGAAACGGAAATCGAAAGTAAAAGGTTTGGAAGGGGTAACGGGAGGAACACCTCACAGTTGCACTATGAATCAATTGCCAGAGAAGGTGGAAAGTAAGATGGAAGAAAGAGAAGATGAAAGAAGGTTTAGTAAAAGGAATGAAAAGGGTTGCAAAGAACCATAAGTACTGACTACAGTGCACCGCATGAGGTACACTGACGGCACTACCCATACGGGGCTCATGTATGCATGTTAATACACTCACACAAGCGTGTATATATATATATATATATATATATATATATATATATATATATATATATATATTATATATATATATATAGTATTTATTTACAAGGTTTCCCAATACTTATACCACATCGTTTACGAAGACTAAAATTTTATGCGCTCTGTTCCTGATGTTTTACACGTCAACGATTAATCTCATCCGCACCTCTGTGGTTGTACATCATGCAAGGGCCTGGTTACTATCCAACAGTACAACAATTAAATTCACCTTATGTGCCGCCTTAAGTGCCATAGATAAGATACTGTAATTTAGGCCAAGCCCTACGACCTATGAGGTCAGTCAGCTCTGAAAGAGAAATTTTACGGTTAATATGGATTGAACGGTGTAGGAAGAGGAAAACCTCGCATTAAACAAATTTTAGAGAGGATGGAAAGTCAAATTGAAAATGAACGGGGATACAGTAAAAGAAATGAGAGAGGCTGCAGTTAGGGGCCGAAGGGACGATGCAAAGGATCTTAAGTGATGTCCACTGTTCGCCACGTGAGGTGCTCTTCCCTAGGAGCCTAGGAGGTCACACGGTTCCCTATCAGAAGGTTTTCATTCCCTAAACTTATATATAAAAACAAACCATCATTCACAAGTGTCATGCACAATCACCTATATTGCTGTTCACTTATTTATAGCTTTATGCTTGTGCTTGTTGAACTGGAATTGGAATATAGAATTCAGGCCGATTCCAATTCTCAATTCCGCCTTTTCCCCTTAAAGAAAGTTCAGTTACGATGAAGCTCGCTCAGCAAATCTATTGGCCTTTACAGCACGACCCAGATTAAACGACGGCGCGATTTGCGTAAGAAACAGACTTTAAGCAGCATCCCGAGATGTGTCATCGTGAAGAAACACCTAGTGGCGTTTACCTTTTTATAAATAAACTAAGACAATCATCCTGGTCAGTAACCTCTATCATTTTAGCGCTACTTCTTTCACTACAATGTTTATTGTTCGTGCCTGGTACCAGTTTCTCAGGTTCGTTTCTTTACAATTAACTGGACGTATTTAAAAGGTAATGACCTCTTGCTACAACCATTCTGTTCTAGATCAACCAGTTTATTAAAAACCGTATTGAGACTTCATTTATAAATATGGGGCCCGTGTATCAATATTTTTTCATGAACTGTATGTTATTCATTTACTAATTTAAAATTCCTTTAGTAGTTTACAGTTTTCATTTCCGTAATAAGCGGAAATGATAGCAATTAAAGATACCCATTCACACACATACCATTTTATATGATAAATCCATATGAAGCTTTCAGTATCTAACGGCAGCGGTCATGTTAAAAACCTCCATAGGTCTTGGGTTATTAAGTTCGAAAATGTTGCTCTTTTATCTCCTATTCTTGTCAATTGATAAACTCACTGAGCCAATAGCATCCGTAATAGTTACTATCCTAAACAACTAGTCATGAGAATTATTAGTCTTTGAATTGGTTTCAGATTATACGATAAAACTTTCATAACTCTTTCCTTTCTTAAAAACATATTTACAGCTTCAAGAGCGGCAAATAACTCATCCGTGAATATCGAGCAGGGTAATTTCTTCTTGATTACATAATTCCCTACTACTGCTGCACAGCCAACTCCATCCTGCGACTTAAGAGCCGCCAGTAAATATGATCTGCCCTCTGTGGTAGAAAGAGTGCTGAAGAAATTCCCTTCTAATTTCTTCAATGGAAATCTGTTCCTTCCCTCCAACAACTTGGCATACGATTACTTTATTGTTTGTTCGTTTGTTTGTATCGTGTTTTTACGTTGCATGGAACCAGTGGTTATTCAGCAACAGGACCAACGGCTTTGCGTGACTTCCGAACCACGTCGAGAGTGAACTTCCATCACCAGAAATAAGGATTTGCATTTTTATGTTTACCTTAAGCTGAGCTCTTTGCTGCGGATTGAAATGGGTACGCCTGAGTCTACATACGTATATACTAGTAGTAGGAGAAGCGCTGTATGCCCCTCTGCATATCCGTAGACCCAAGTAATAAATTACATCTAATTTTTCTAAGTTTCAAAAGAAGAGCCATAGATTTGACAGGCATAATCCATCTTGCCAAGCATATATAGCTATACAGAGCCTAAAAAGTGTTTTTCAGTCTGCTCCGTATTCAAAATGTGATATCACCTTCAATATACTTAGTGATTGTTTAACTGTTGGCGAGGTCATTTACGCTAGAGCCAAAGGTAATTTTATCAAATATCAACCCAAGAAACTTAACTTCATCTTCTTAAATCAAGATAGTTTCTTTTAATAAGAGGGTTGGCATCCCCTCTCGTTTTCTAGTTTTTTTTTTAAATGAAAGCTTACATCCCGTAGCATCTGCCCACTTTGAAGCTGCATTGATTGCAGTCTATAGCTTCCTGCAGGCTTGTGCAGCAGTAGGTACGCTGCAGTAAATAACCAAGTCATCTACAAATAATGATACTTGGACCACAGTGTGCGATCACCGATTGCTGGCGTAAATAAAGCAACACTTAGCACGCTTTCTTGAGGGACACCTTCTTGTATATAAAAAGAGGAAAATACAGATCCAATGCGAACTTTTAGGTACCGATTTGATATAAAATCCTTAATGAAATAATACAGTCTCCAATGCCCCAAGATGCCAACTGCTTCAGAATACCATCCCTCTAAAGGCCTGTCCACACGATCGGCGGACCTCCCCTCTAACGGCCTCACTTGACGGACAAACCATCAAATTGCCCGATGGGTCTTGTAGCAAAATCACCATTGTGGTGCCCGATGGCTTGAGCTTCGACCCTGGCAGACGTACGTTAACCGTATACATTTCTTTGACTGAGCCATTCTTTGCACCATATTCTCCTCTTTTTCATCACACACAAAGCAATTATCATGCTACACAATATCTTCCTCTTTGCGGTAGGCACCATGTTTATCGTACCGCACTGACCACGGCCACCTAGAGGAGGAGGCCTGTTCGATGACTCAGAAAAGGTGACCTACGTCACAAGCATGGGGCTATCAATCACGGCCAGTCGGTCACCTCAAGCCTCAGTTTCCCACTGACCTCGGGTAGGGTCACTGCGAAAATTTTTTCCTTGAAAAGAACTCTAATATCGGGCATTATCGGCATTAATTAATAAGAAAAAATGCCAAACAAGTGTTGTGTGCCTCGTTGTAGAGGTAATTACAATAAACACAATAAAGTTTGTGTTTTTTCCTTTCCTAAGGACGAAATCCTTAGAAGGAAGTGGGTACTAGCGGTGAAGAGGGAAGACGGATTTACACCAACAAACAACAGCAGGGTAAGTCCGAGTGAGCATTTGTTTACGTGCATAGATATACATATGCTGTGTATGTATATACTATACAGTATATACTACATATGTATATATATATAGTATATATATATGTATATATAATATATATATATGTTATATATATATGATATATGTATATACATATGTATATGTATATATATAATATATATATATATATATATATGTATGTATATATATATGTATATATATATAGATATACTATGATATATATAGTATATATATATATGTATATATATTATATATATATATATTATATATTATATATATAGTATATATTAAATGATACTATAGATATATATAATATATATATATATATATATATGTATATATATATATAATATATATATATACGTGTGTATATATTATATATATCTATATATATAAGATATATATATATACTATATATATATATATATATATATATATCATATACACGTATATATATATATATATATATATATATATATATATCTATATATCTACACGTATATAATATATATATATATATAATATATATATATTATATACGTATACATATATATACATATATATATATATATATATCAATATAATATATATATATATATATATGTCTATATATATATATATATACATACAAGTTTCCTGCTTATAATTGAATTAGTAAGAAGTAGCTTTTAGTTTTCAAATGAGATATAAACGTGAAACGTAGGGAACGTGTATTGAATTGTGGTTATTTGATCGCAGGTGTGCGAGTTGCATTTTCGTCCCGAAGATATTCTATGGGAGGTTTCACATTTTGATGAGAAGGCTGGCAAAAACCTAACTGCAAGACTTGGGAAACCTCGACTACGTTATGATGCTGTTCCATCAATATTGGCCTAATTGTCCAGCTTATTTATCATCCGCCTCTAACGTAAGAGAGTCTCCAGAATGCAGGAGAGCAAGGCTGGAGGAAAAAGCTTTGCAAGCTGCAATGGTAGATAGTGTTGCAACTCACGATGTATATAAGGAAAGTAAAAATTTTGTAATCTTAAGGATTTAACTGATAGGAAATTGAACTTCATTGACACCTCTTATTGGACAATAATAAGAAAAGAGAAATATTTGCTAATTTGTAGGATTTTGGAGCCCCCATTAAGTCATATGCCTGTGTCTCTGTTCATATATGATGATTGTTCAATCCGCGTATTTGTTCACGATGCTGAAATTAAGAAACTGGGAAACTATAAAATTCCTTCTAAGGTTGGTGACATAAATGAGCTAGAAATTATATTGAATAACCTTAGAAATACAGATATACAACAATTTTCGAAAGACTCCAACAGTACCATTCTTATTTTGCAACTAGTCATTTCTTTGTTGACAGCCGTTCTTGATGAAGATTTTAAATATTTCTCAGCACTTAAGTTCATATGTGAAACAGATACGTCTGATGACTCATAAAAAACTAGAATATTCGTCAGAAATCACAATTTTTCATCACTTTTGTACAATTGTCCCCTCAAGGTTACAGACTTCTGAGAGATAGTGGTACGTAATCTTCCCAAGTTTCTCAACAGTCAAAAGAGTTTTTATTTCTAAAGATTTCAGTCCTTCCCTTGAGCAGCATGATGACAACTTCCTTGCATATATCAAACAAAAGTTAAGTACCTTTCAGATGATGACAAAACAGTGAACCTATTATTAGATGAAATACTTTAAAGCTTATTTCGATTACAAAGGTGGTAACATTGTAGGGTCAGCATTTGACAGTTCTGAAGCGGCAAACAGCGCATTTGTTTTCATGGTAAATAGCATTAAGTCACCGTTCAAAGATGTTGTTCATATAATACCCACGAAATGCATGAAAGCAGAGACGTTGTACTCCATAATTAAGAAGGTTATAATGGGATTAGAAAAGATCGGATTCACTATAATTTGCGTTATAAACAGACAATAATGCCATCAATGGGAAAGCAATGTCATATTTTGCCAACCCTCCAAAGTTATCCATAGTATATGAACATCCTTTCCAAAAAACCCGACCCCTTTTTTTATGTTTGATTCAGTTCATTTATTAAAATGTATCAGGAATAATTGGGTGGGCCAAAAAGATCAAGAAAAAACGATGAGATTTCCTAAGTTTTCTTATAGTGGCAATTACTTTCAAACGAAATTGAAATGTATTATGCTCCTTTAAATACTTTGCAAAAAACTTCACTCGTTGGAAAGAAAGTCTCTTCTAACTCATTCATACAAATTGACGCAAAAGGCATTGTGGCCATCAAGTCTCGAAAGACAAAATGTGAATCTAGTATTGAAGATTTTCAATGAGTATGTAATTGAAGCTCTGTTAACTTTCGGAACGAAAAACTTCTTGCCATTTTCATCTGAAGTAGCAGATTACATAAGGTAATTCACATATGGTTGACCATAATGAATGTAAAATCCAAGTTTAAAGGAAACGGCTTAACAATCAATATTCAACACCTCTAACTAATGATGCTTCTGATATAAAATATGAATTTCTCAATCATTTTCATCTATGGTTACAAGTTTGGTCTGAAAACAAGGGAATTAAAGGTAATTTAACACGAGAGACATTTACAGCTTTGAAACATACAACTCATGCAATTATAGAACTTACTGATTACTGTATTTCTGAATTGAAAATGGATTACATTCTTACAGGTAAATTTCAAACAGATAATCTAGAAGAAAGGTTTAGTAAATACCGTCAGCTCTCAGGTGGAAATTATAATATATCAGTACGCCAAGTATTTGAATCAGAGAAAAAACTCAGAATGATGTCAATTCTTAGAAAATCTTTACCTATGAAAAGTAAGTATGTAAATTTAACCGAATTTGAGGAAATTAAGTGGGAGGAAATGAGTCACACTGAGCATGTTAATCTAGATGATTTTGATTTGAATATTGGCAAGAAAGATTTTGACGATTGTAAAGAAGATTCCAGTTCCATCAATATATTTAGCCGGTTATTGTTGTTACTCTGTTGACAAGAAAAATAAAATGTTCATCTTGCAAGAAACTTACGACCCATTCAAACGATGAAGAATTTCCTTTTACTCACAGTTATATTAATGGTGTCAGCAGAGGTTCCCTTTTGCACCCAAGTGAATTACAGTAAATATTATCATGCATAGTTACATAATTCTTAGTAAAATTACTAAAATGAAGACTTTCTTAAGAGCAAAGAATCAGCGAAATATGGCATTGGCACTCATTATGAAAACTCTTACTGACAATGACGCCCGATTTCCAATTGATGTCTGTGATGCAGGTCATAACATGGAAAGAATCGAAAAAATGCTTGTGTGGGCTTCTTCAAATTCACTCTTGAACAATTTTTGTCGAAAAGAAAATGATTCACTGGCTTGTGGTAAAAGTGCAGGTAAAAAACGAAAACTGCAAACTTTAACTAATGACAAGAACTAATTTTTCCCCATTGATTTATATATATTCATATTTAACTCTTATCATTTGTTTATGCTTAATCTTATTGATATTATATGTAGAATCTACTGGCCAGTTTTCAAGATACATATGAAATTGTTATATAATTTGCTTTTTTTTCTTCATATTTAACTTAGTTATTATTTGTTAATGCTTAATCTTATTGTTATTATTTTTAAGATCTACAGGCCATTTTTACCAGATACATATGAAATTATTATTTATATTATGTAAATACGCTGCATTATGTTTTAATTTCTTCACATTTAACTTATTGTTATTATTTGTTCATGCTTAATCTTATTGTTATTATATGCAGATTCTACTAGCCATTTATAACAGATACATGTGAAATTGTTATTAGATTTTGTAAAAATGCTAGAGTTATGTTTTTTCTTTTACCTTTTTGTAACGAATAAAATTATATTTTTATATAGAAACCTGCATTATTTACCTATTCTGTTTATCCTAGATTTTGATAACTTCAAGCTTTAACTTCAAAAAAGTAAATGTTGAAGAGAAAGTGAGAGTAAGCTGAGATTCTCTCTACCTGATGGGAAACAAATAGTGATAAGCGCGGTCAAGGTCTCAGCTAGGGAGCGGCCATACCATAGACCCATCTTGCCTACGTCATAATCCAGTGAGAAGGCCTCCTCTCTAGGTGGCCGTGACTGAACACACTACTGACATCGTCGGGCACGCCCACCTCTCCAATGCCTCACCCGTGTGGACAACATTCACGAGTAAACCCGCCAGAATTTGCTCGTCAACCCCGGAGCACGCCGATCAAGCCCGCTCGTGTGGACAGGCCTTAAGTGGTATCGTAAGCTTTCTTCATATCAAAGATGACTCGGACTCGATTCTGGATGGCAAAAGCATTTTGGATCTCCTTTGTTAACCTTAATAGTGGGTCTGTAGTACTTCTATTCCATTAACCCATATTGCCTATTGGGTAAAATATTTTTTGTTTCTAAATACCAGACCAATCTGTTATTCACCATTCTTTCCAACAGCTTACATACATAGCTTGAGCAAGCTATAGGCCTGTAACTTCGAGTTAGTTCTGGGTTCTTACCAGGCTTGAGACTGACATCTTCCAAGACTTTGGAGAAGTGTTTAGTTTCTAAAGATCAGTAACGGTATCCAAGCAGAAGCCCCTACTTGTATCTAGAAGTTGTTTTAACTTTCATTATCTTCCTCTCCCGGTGACGATGAGTTAGCTAAAGCATTCAGCCTCTCGTCCATGGTGAAAGGTATATTGAAAGCCTCTGTATTATGGGACTGAGGTGGAACTACTGAAGACCTTCTCCACCTTTAGTATAGGTAGTGTCAGAAGTTTATTTACCTAAAGGCCTGTCCACACGAGCGGGCCTGATCGGCGTGCTCCGGGGTTGACGGGCAAATTTTGGCGGGCTTAACTGTGAATGTTGTCCACACGGGTGAGGTGATGGAGAGGGGGGCGTGCCCGACAATGCCAGTAGTGTTCAGTGCGGTACGATAAACATGGTGCCTACTGCAAAAAAAATATATTGTGTAGCATGATAATTGCTCTGTGTGTGATGAAAAAGAAGAGAATATGGTGCAAAGAATGGCTCAGTAAAAGAAATGTATATGGTTAACGTACGTCTGCCAGGGTCGAACCTCAAGCCATCGAGCACCGCAATGGTGATTTTGCTACAAGACCCATCGGGCAATTTGATGGTTTGCCCGTCAAGTGTGCCCGTTAGAGGGGAGGTCCGCCGATCAGGCCCGGTCGTGTGGACAGGCCTTTACAGACAAGAGAGGGTGGAAATGCAGATACGAGGGGGTGGAAAGATAAGAGAATACGAACGTAGGCACAGCAAAAGGAATGAAAGAGGTTGTAATATTAGGGACAGCGCAAAGAGCCTTATGTTAATGCCTACAGTACAATGCACGAGGTGAACCGACGACGCGCCTTCGATCCTACGGGGGTTCTAAGGATGTTGTGAAATTAAATGGTACTTACCCTATACTAGCGACATATTAAATATATGACATTTAGGCGAAAAGTAAAGCGATGGGACCTATGAGGTTATTAAGAATCGAAGTGACTTATGAAATTGAAATCTTACAGAAATTAATTTTTTTTTTTTTGTAAAAAAGAAAAAAAAAAAAACTACGTTTAAAGCTTTGTGGGGTAAAGATTTTTCGCCAAACTACCTCCACTCCCAGCCGCCCGCCCCCCTCCCCCCATTCCCCATTCCCCGCCCCATTTCCCCATCCCCACCCCTACCTCCCCGCACACTATTTAAAAAACGTCGTGCAATTCTATCTTTTTTTTTTGGGGGGGGGGGGGGTTAATTGTCATTCTAGAAAGTATAAACTTATTTAAAAGTCTTTAACTTAAAATTCTTCTCACCTACGTTAAAATATTTAACGCGTTAAATATTCAACCTGTAACCTCAAAGAAAAAGAATCCTGAACTAATTTAATTTTTAAAACAAAATACTTTTTACCTCGTTAAATCCACGATAGTGTAGCCGACCATCATAATCAAATTTTCATACCAATAATGGCAAGAATTTCTTGGTACTGGCTCCATGAAACAAATATTGCTTAAAGCAGTAGAATTGCGTAATTTACATAATTTTGAGCTCTTACTGCATTTAAAGGGTATTTGTACGTATTAACCCTTTAAAGTCCACCCTGGGTTTTATGGGAAATATTAAAAAATCCTTTTAGTATGTTATAGTATGAGTAAATACAAGACCTTTTTACTCTTGTGCACTTTTACAAAATTTCCAAAGTAAGCGAAATAATTACATGCAATGAAGTATCCCGTATGGGAGCTCGGGCGACCTTAGGCGGACCACGCTCATCCCGTATGGGATCTATTGGGCCGTGCGAGCAACTTTTTCAAGTTTATAAATAATGTTGATTCGCCCACAAAACATATGATTATTATGATGAATCACTTTTTTTTGTTCCACAATGTATAATAGAAACACATATATGGCTTTACAAATTTAATTAATATAAAAAATAAAGTATACAATAAATACAAAAATAGTATAAAAATACAGAAAACACTATAAAAAAATTCTAATACAAAAATAGTATATAAATACACAAACACTGTAAAAAAAATAATACAAAAATAGTATAAAAATAGACAAAACACTATAAACAACTCTCATAACAACAACTTATTTCGAAATCTTATGGAACAAAGCAAAACAATTCCTTTCTTCAGTAAGGCAAAGGGCCACCTTGCAATCCTCACATCCAGCGGGATCTGTGGATGTGGCCTGCACCAGAACAGAAACTTGCAAGTCTGCCTCATGGAGACATGCTTTGGCATGTGTAGGGCAGTGGCATTCTGCGTGTCTCAATACTTGGCACAACTGCCCGTTGGCCCCTTCTTGGCAAAGCAAAATCTCTGGTGCCAAGAGAATTCCTGGTTATTCTGAAGGTTGACGACTTGAAGCTTCTGAGCCAATTGGAGATATCCAGACGGAAGTCCTTGAGCGGCTTGGGGTTTTCCTGCAAAGCCAGGCAATCCCTCTTGTACAAAATCCAGGCGTTAAGATGATCAGTCAAGGAGGTAAGCAAAGAGCCTCATATAGTACCTCTTTGCTTTGAAGGGGGTCCTGTACAGGTGTGTCAACATGTCACTCTTGTCAATGCCCCCCATGCGGTTGTTGTACATCTGGATGACAGATGGGCAAGGAATGGGAACCTTCTTCTTGGCTGCCCCCATGGGCTCCACACCAACATCAGAGGACAAGATTGTCACAACGCTGTTGTCCTTCCATCTTGCAACAAGGATGCCATCAGAAGAGACATAGTTCCAGTGTCCCCCTTTGTTTGGTCGCTTCTTGTTCATCTCTTCACAGACGTCAGGGGAGGATGACCAACTCGGTTTTCCCTGGCAGTGCCCACATACCGGCATCCATACTGTGATCTCAGGTACTTGGCCAACCCTACTTGTGAAGTAGTTGTCTGCATACACTGCTGAGTTTCCTGGGGTCCTTGATGGTATTCACTAAGGCGACAACAAACTTGGAAGTTACAGACATGGCTTTCTCCTCTTCAGATAGCATAGTAATGGTGGCTCACAAAGGTTGTCTCCCCTTGGTACATGAGAATATCATGCACAAACCCATCCACACTGGAGCGGCAGAACAACTTGAAGCCCCACTTGTCAGGCTTCTTTGCGACATACTGGCGAAGGTTACCAGCCCTTGTGCCCTTATAGGCGACCATCACTTCATCAATGGAGTGGATAGGAGTCTCAGGAACTTTCAGGAACTCTCTGGCGACAACAAACTTGGAAGTTACAGACATGGCTTTCTCCTCTTCAGATAGCATAGTATGGTGGCTCACAAAGGTTGTCTCCCTTGTACATGAGAATATCATGCACAAACCCATCCACACTGGAGCGGCAGAACAACTTGAAGCCCCACTTGTCAGGCTTCTTTGCGACATACTGCGAAGGTTACCAGCCCTTGTGCCCTTATAGGCGACCATCACTTCATCAATGGAGTGGATAGGAGTCTCAGGAACTTTCAGGAACTCTCTGGTGACCTTAGTGAAGGGGACTCTCACCTTGAAGAACCGATCTTGGGATGCAGCTGCCTGGTCATTGTCGCTGAAGTGAAGGGAAGATCGAATTGCTTGAAGCGTCCTGGACATGAAGTCTGCAACTTGAGGAATCCTGGTCTTCACGCCCAGAAGTCAACTATGCTAGGGAGAGGAACCAGGCCCATGTACACGATGAGGCCAAGGAAAACCATGAGATCCTCTTCTGACATGTGGAAGTTGCTGCCTACATCCTTCTGTCTTGAGTACAGGTTGGATTGATACACAATGTGTTCACTCAATTCAGTTGTGAAGAACTGGGAGAAATATTCATAAGGTTTCCCTCAAATAGTCAGGCTTCTGATGAATGAAGTTGGGCAGGGCACGGATATCAATGTCTTCCTTCTTCCATTCATCAGCACGAGACCTCTTAGGGTTAGGCTCACCTTCCTCTTCCATAGGCATCGCTTGAGGGACAACAACATTGACCTTGCGAGCTGAAACAAGAATAAAGTAACATTAGTAAAACAGTAAATGTGTGTGTGCGCATGCATGTGTATGTCAAGTGAGTATGCATGTGTGTGCACGTGTATGTCAGTGAGTATGCAAGTAAACAAATAAGTTTTTAAAATACCCAATGTTTTACAAACCATTTAAAGGGCAACAAATTTAAATACCATTATAACAACGAGACTTTTAAATACAATGTTTACACACATCTCTCTCTCTCTCTCTCTCTCTCGATCTCTCTCTCTATCGATCCTCTATCTCTCTCTCTAAGGATGTCTCATACTAACCTCTAGAGTTACGAGGGTCAAACAAAGGCATCGTCCTGAGTAAGGCCTTCGTCAGGAACGTAGGTAGGGTCGTCATCATCACTGTCAATGTCCAAAGGGCTCACGTCGACATCACTTCCTTCAGCGTCGTCAGGGGCTACCCATGGTACACGTTCCTGAGTCTCCAATGCAGCATTGCGTTGCCCATAAAACATACTGCTTTGAAACTGCAAAAATAAAAAAAAACAACTTTAAAATCATATAATGAAAGAAAAATGTAACTTTCCCTAACAAAAACCTATCATTCAATCCCTTGTAACGTAATAATTTATATGCACATGAGCCTAACATCTATAAATCATCACTATTATATCTAGAAATATTGTTAAAATTATTCACAAATGTCTAAAACAAGCACTAAAAAAAATTACTTGACGTCGTATTCTACTGGCCGTTGTAACCGTTTACGGTCCGATAAACATCCCTCATGGGATGAGCGTGGTCCGCCTAAGAACGACCGAAGTATCCCGCAAGGGATCTATACTTTTTTTTTGTCACTACGACACGTCAGTAACACTACAGCCCTTCAAACCAACATCAAAAGGTAAGTATATCACTAGGCTTCACTATCCCACAGTCACTGTGTGCTTACCATGATTACGAAGTTCGGAGGGGGGGGAAACTTGGAGGTTACTGCGGCACGTCTTCACTGTTTTCCAACTTGCGCACGACTGCGGTGTCTGTCGAAGGCCCTCCAGCTTTTGTGCGAGGGCCTGGCGGCTTCTGATTGGTTGATTCAAAGAGCAGAGGAGTGTAGCTATGAGTTGCCAAAGCGTCAATTTCATACAAGCTCAAACTTGTTCACCACGACTACCCGAAAGTAGCTGTTTTAAAGATCCCAAACGGGATCTCTGGTCATTAAAGGGTTAAAATGAGAAATTTTAAACTCAAATACGTAGAGTTAGTCTCCTAGACAGCTTTATACACAAATAACGAGTTCACGTAGTGGTTAACGGCTGTTGCCCTGGAAGTCCACTGAAGGATGTCTAAGTATTTTAACGGTCCACGACTTCACATAAGCGACGTAAGTGTTCCATGAAGGTATGCCAAATCCTGGCCAGGTGTACGGTTCCTCTTGACCGCGAACTGTACGAGATCCTCTACTGACTTCTCCATAAAAAGGGGGGGGCTAAAATGATAGGCTAGGTGGCCATTGCTCGGGAGTGGCGTTCATATCCACATACGGGAGCATTGTAAGGAGGGGGTTTGGGTTCCCAGGTGTCTGACCCTTTCCATGAAGTCCAAGTAGGCCTCTCCAGCCACAATACTACTCCCAGTCGTACTTCCGTCTTCTACTGAACGCCAGCAGCTACGGCTCAGAACTACCATGCCAGTTATTCCTCGCCTAATCACTTCCCTCCTCGCTCGTTAAAGAAGTTTCTCTTCCGCTTCGGTGACCACGCAATTCCTGTTATGATTATTACCAGGCATCAGATTCCTCAATGGCTAGTTTTAGATGATTAATCCCATATAATTTTATTAGGCGTTAACTTTTAATATTTATAATATTCATAACTCCAACGATCCCAAAGTAATAACAGTAGGAATATCGTTGACAAATTAGCAAAGCAAATCACCTTAAAAATACTAATACACAGGCAAATGGTAAGTTTACAAATGCAGAATATCCAAGGAACCTAACTTAGAAACCAATCAGGGAAAATGTGAAACTCTATACGGAAAAATTAGAAGTTAGATCAACAGAAGCCTACTTATATCTTGTCGACATCTTTGATCCCCAGAAATATTAGCCAACACAGCAGTTCGCAAATCCGGCCGGTGTCTGTACATCTCTCTAATTCGATTCTTCCAGCAAGTTACGGAAAAACAACAGCAGCAGAAAATGTTAAGGCAATCACTCTACTACCCCGTAAAGAGAATGTTAACTATTTCTTGAAATAGGTACTGTATCTTAAGGATAATTAGCTTATAAAACAATGGGTTAAGCCTCTCCGATCAACGCCCAAAGAAAACTTTACCATCTACAATATAAGTCCATATAACAAACTTCACAATACAACTCTGCTCCTGATGCCAGTTAATGTTAAAATGTTTGCATATTAATACTTGAAAAATGTACCACTCTGAAAATCGCCCGAATCAAAATTAAGATAACCCATATAGTAGTATGATCAAAGTCTTATTCTTAATACACCTTTGATCTTTCAAGAATTCCGGTAAGTTAAAGAAACCGCTGAACTTTAAAACAAAGCAACGAATTTGTGAGATATGAGATCTTGTTAGGAAGATAATGATCACATCATAGATCAGCTTTGCCATAAATCGTTACAAAAAGACGACAGCTCCTACCTTAGTATCCTGTACTGAAAAGTGTATATTGGAACATGCCCTAAATGCCTGATGACCTTTTTAAACATTCGAGGTGCTATATAGCAAATGCGATCAAACACGTGATTGCCAGGGATAGCTTGGCGAACACTGACGTTCGTTATAGCAACGCATTCACTAAATTAATGGGTACCAACAATTTCATCCAACTCGTATGATATCTTCACAACCTCATTATGTATGTTAATGCATATTTCGCATACTCAAATCCTTGTTGATGGATACCATTATTTGGATAACACCATAAACTCACTGCGTTCATAAACAGTTCCACAAAGCACTGTTCAAGGATGCACTGCGTTCATAAACAGTTACACAACGCACAGTTCAAGGATGCACTCCGTTCATACAGTTACAAAAACGCACAGTTCAAGGATGCACTGCGTTCATAAAGAGTTACACAACGCACAGTTCAAGGATGCACTGCGTTCATAAACAGTTCCACAACGCACAGTTCAAGGATGCACTGTGTTCATAAATAGTTACACAACGCACTGTTCAAGGATGCACCACAGTTCATGATCAGCCCCACAAAGCACTGCCCCTATCCAAGGATAGCATAAATGTCTCAGTGCCTTGTGATCATGAACAGCTGGTCAAACATAATATGCATTTACGAATAACAATCTCAACGCTTGTATTCATCGAGTAACAAAGTCACTATCTGTATTCATAGATTAACAAACTCATTACCTGTATTCAGAGTAACAAACAAATTGTCTGTATGCATGGAGTAACAAACGCATTGCGTGTATTCACAGAGTAACAAACCCATTGTCTGTATTCATAAGAGTAACAAACTCATTGCTGTATTCATAGAGTAACAAACCAATTGCTGTGTTCATGAGAGTAACAAACTCACTGCTGTATTCAGGTTTGCAGATATCAAATAAACAGCTTATGCTATGAGTAACCTAACAGTATCAAAACTAACCAACATTCTAACCTGACTACACCCCACTAGAAGTAAAAAAGTTCCAATTATTTTATGAAAAAAATACCCACGACTTAAAACTTCCATAATTCACTAAACAATCAATTGCTTTCGTGCTGTCTGTTAACATGAGCTGAAAGTTCCTAGCTATGGCTATGAGTTACTGACAAGCTTCCCAAAATCTGGACAACCTCTTTCTGGGGAAAATTTTGCAAGATTTAGATTATTTTCAAAAGATTAGCTATTGGATAAGCAAGTCATTTACGATAATAAATAGGTCATTTATTATCGTAAATGACCTATTCATTTAGGAGCTTCCTAAAACCCTTATATCCAGAAATTTACCGGTTGCGAGAAAGGAAAATTGATAAAGTTCGAATCCTCTGATGATTCTAAGTTAACGCCAACTTTATGCTTAAAAGTTTAAATTTGGATAAAATCTTAATGAATATAGGCCAAAACTTACACGACTTGACCACAAACTTAATCCATTTTCAGTAATCTAATTCGGTACTCTGAAATTTAAAAACAAGACCTGCACATAAATTTAATTTTGGTGGTGAATAGTTCCTTTTGAGGGCTTAAAAATTCTAAATTTCCCTAAAATTCGGGGAGAGCTTCTGCAAACTTATTCGAGTGGGAGGTAGCCAAGCACATTTAAAAAACCTAATACCTATCTGAAATTGAAAACTAATAGATTTAGCTTTTACTTCCCACCTGAAAGAAAAAGTTTGATTTGTTGGCTTTCAAAACCCCCAAAATGATCTGCATAGTAAGTCTTACGACCTACTATGCAGAACATGGGGGCTCCTCTGCGCCCCTGAAGGGGAGGAGGATAAGGCATATACTGTTCGAGAACTGGTCAAGAACAGTACATAAAAATTTTGAAAATTTTAACAAAAATGAAAAAGTAAATCTATTACAAAGATTTTAAAAAATATTACAAACATTTTATAAAATAAATTTATGACAATTTAAAATGGTAAATTACAAGAATTAAGTAAAAGAAAATAAAAATAAAAAACTTTGGCGGAAAAAAATACCTACATACCTGTTGCTAAAGCGAGCAGCTTTACCGTTAGAACAGGAACTAAAGTCAAACTCGTACTAAAAACATCCTGGAAGAAGAAAAAAAGGCGTCAAGAGTGAACTTCTGTCACCAGAAATACACATCTCTAACCACTCAATGGAATGCCTGAGAACTCGCGGCCACCGAGGTGGCAGGTCAAGACTATATAGCCTAGTCGAGTGATAACTTATTTCGTAAAAACTTAACATTACCAATTACGCTACGAATAATTAAGGAGTTGAAAACGTTACTCCAGAGGAAAAACCGATCACTTTCACTTATAAACTTTCACTTAGTAAACTCACACAAAAATCTACCGCCTGGAACGACGTTACAGTCGAAGCCTCGAAGGTCCGAACTCAGAGTCCGAAGGTTCAAGTTCCCAAACCCGGACGAGGCTGTCATTACCCAAGGACTCAAAAGTCTTATTAGTGTCTTGCTTTTTGGAACATGACCGAATGCGATCCATGGATATCCTCGAAATCCCTAAATTTGCAAGTATAATTTTTATTTCTCACTCCCTCCGTTTACTTTTCCTTCTTGGAGTTTAAAATATTGTATATTCTGAATAGGTTTTCCTGAACGTGACTCGTAATTTATTTTAGGACTCGCGATATAATTTGTAACATGAGCCTGTCGCATATTTTTTATCACCTTGATGAAATAACTTTTTATTCGCGTAGATATTTTGTCATGACAAAATATATACGTATACACACACACTGTCACACCACATATGCATACATATGTACATGCGTGTGTGGTCTGTCAGTGTGTGAACTGTATAACTGCATACATAGAACTTGCTACATTGGCATATGATCCGCAACCAAGTACAAATTAATATTTCTGTAATTAAACGTACTTAGTCCTTGTATTGCTGCTGTGAAACTGATACACGAGTTTTTATGCAAGATATTTATGTCGTTTTTTTAATTACTGCTATATCCAGACAGCTATTTGTGGCTGCTGTGTTATCTTTGAGTAAGCATTGAAAACCCCCGTTTAGAGCATTT
>NC_087205.1:64521448-64523948 GCF_015104395.2 Macrobrachium nipponense
CCATCAGCAACTTTAAAAAGTCTAAGTATTTCCCTGATTTCAGAATGTCCTAAGTACTTCCCTGGTTCTAAGTCACTTCAAGTAAATTGAAGGAAAGCAAATCAATTACCACTCTATGTTTCTACCTAACATAAATATAATCAAATGCAAATATACTGGTTAGAAATGAAATATTTATAAAAATTTTAAATACAATTTAAATTCAAAATTTATAAGTAAAATTCACAATATCAGGGAAAATTACTTACTTGAAAACAAAGTAAAGTTTAATTAATTCTTGAATCAAATTAAGTAAAATTAAATCAAAATTAATTTATCACAAAATTCAAGAAAATCAATTCAATTAAGATTCAAAAGTGTTAGGCAATCATTGAAAATTTGAAATTAATTCACAAGTGCTAAACAATAATAAAACTTGAAAAGAATTCTAAGTAAATGCAAATTAATTCACAAGTGTTAAATTTAATTAAATGTGCAATGATTAAGCAATGAAAATAACTAAGTCTATTAAATTGTGAATGCAAATGAAAATATAAAATAAAAAGGCACACTTCAATAAGAAAATGAACAAGTGCACAAACAGTGGAACAAACACTAAACACAAAAATATTCGCAATGTGTAAAAGTGTAAATCTTTTTCACTCAAAACATTGTAAACATCAGTTTTTACCAAACCTTCACAACCATCTGTTATCAGTTATTAGTTAACCACAGTTCCTATCCGTTATTAGTTATTAGTTATTACCTAACCGTTATTAGTTATTACCTAACTGTTATTAGTTGCAACTAGTAAAAATATAACACACTTTACCTTAGTATACCAACTTCTTTCTTAAACCAGGCGCCATTACGAAACAATGTTTGTTCAGATTCCACAAAAACACTAAATAACACTAAACAAACTCTAAGAAATATCAGATATGAAATTATCACAAGTTACGAGTGACCAATTTACGTTATGTTACTTTAAGATCAAAAGAGAGAGAGAGATGGAGATGTCTGAATGCCTCGCGGTCCTAAAATGTAATGAATTCCCTTCCTTTACGGAAACTGGACAGGGCAGATGACACAAAACGTTTTGAGACAATAATGCTTCTAGAGGCTTCGAAATCTGACGCAATCTTCATAAAGAAATGTGTAATCCCCACGTGGGACTCAGCAAAGACATACACGTATGAGACGATTCTGTTAAAAAAAAAGACATGTATTGGTCTCGATCAACTGAAGCAGAAAGGTCTTATCTCATACGATGACAGATTCTCCAAAACACAAATGAAGATTTGAGCTCGCTTATCAAACGCGTTGACAGAATTAGGAAAGCAAATGGATCTTGCAGACCCTCTAATCTCAAAGGGAAAACATAAAAGGGAAAACACTCACAGTTTCGAACGGACAAAGAAAATCTCTCTCTTTTTACATTCTACTTTATACATATGTATTCTTTTACAATATGTAATGCAAAATCTGAACACACATTTAAAACATCCTATTATAAGCTATCTAGGAATCTGAAAAAATGTTGCATAATTCTACATGACATTTCAAAGAGGGGAAATATGCATTTTAAAAGTAGCAATATAAAATAATATATATATATATATATATATATATATATATATATATATATATATATATATACGTATACATATGTTCACCCAGTTACAAAAGCGGTGTCGTTTATGTTATGTATCCTGGTTTTCCAACGAGGTAAGGTGCCACACAGTCATGGACGAGCTGTATATAACGCCAGTGGTCTTGACAGTCGTGTTTGCAGCCTTGGAGGAGGTTTATTTAGTAATTACGATTATCTACACTTGGGTAAGTGTTAGTCAAGGTCATTGTGTTTATCTATACGTTTAGAATAACTATTTTTACATAATGTTGAGCACTATAATCTATGTATTATATTACTATCTATGGCAACGTTTGTAGGGATGGCGGCAGCAAACAAAGGCAACTCTGTTGAGCATATACCTCAAAGGCTGCAAACACAACTGGCAAGACAACTGGTGTTATACAGCTCGTCCAGGGCTGTGTGTGGCAATTTACCTCGTGGGAAAACCAGGATTCATAACGTAAACGATAGTTACAGACATTAACCAGATATGGAAAGATGATCTCAGAAACCCTATAACGATATGTGCCAGTCGTGATGGCGACTTAGAATCATTGATATTAACTGCTATCAGTAAAGGTATTACTATTATTACCTTATAAATGTTGATAAGCGAACCCGTCAAGACTTAAATTAAGGTCACCCAGTGTCACCTGTCCCCCATCACCTTTAACCCCCACATTGTTATGAATATCCTTCTATCCTAGCACTTCCCCATGTTCGTGATTTCAATGCCTTAGCGTTATTATGAGATTGTTCTGATGGATGTTTTTTTGAAAATAAAAACATGACTATGTAAAAGACTAATGAACAAGAGATATCGAAAGTGGTGGGTTTCTTGAATAGCTTGGAGGGGGATCACCAACAAGGTGTGTTGGATATTAG
>NC_087205.1:64528948-64541448 GCF_015104395.2 Macrobrachium nipponense
ACTCGTCGTCTTTCAGAAGTCAAAGTGGGAAGGCAGTCTTTTTAGCTATGTTGACATTTTAACACAGCTAAATTATGGTGTCTTGTGCTACATAAATCATAAAAACATAAGGAAATTTGTAAATTTTCATTGCTTTCCAAGAAATATTCCCGCAGGTGGTGACGTCATATCTGTAGTATGGCGTCTTTATCCATTTAGCAGACGAATTTCCATCAGTCAGGCTTGGATTAATTACATTATGCTTTATGTCAACTACAGTTACAATTATAACCACTTTGACACATGGTAAGTTGTTACCTGCTCTTGCAGTCTTTCATTTGATTCACTTTATGTTCAGGTTTTTCATAACTTACAGGAAGAAAAATTGGAGACCATAATGTAACTGACAACATCGTATTTGAAGAGTCCTTAGATATGGGTATGAGTATAGGTGTGGGTATGGGTATGGGTATAAATATGGTACAGATATGGGTTCAGTATGGTAAAGATATGGGTATGGGTATGGGTTCGGTATTAGTATGGTTATTGTATGGATATGTTTGGGTATGGTATGAATATGGGTATGGAGTGGATACGGGTAAGGATATGGTACAGGTATAGTTATAGGTATGGTATGGGTATAGTACAGAATGGGTATGGGTATGGTATGGATATGGGTACGAGTATGGTATGGAAATAAGCATAGATATAGGTATGGTATGGTTATGGGTATGGGTATGGGTATGGAAATGGAATAGATATGGTAGTGGGTATAGATAATGGTGTGGGTATGGATATGATACAGATATGGTTATGGGTATGGGAACAGTAATGGTCATTGTAAAGATATAGGAACTAGCAAATGCTACCAAAAGCATCTGTTAGTATGTATATATATTGTTCAGGATTATAAGCTAGAATAAAGGAAAAGTAATTCCTCTTTATAAACAAGTTCATTCATTCTATACGCTCAAGTTGCCGCTGTGAACTGGAAGCCTCCATTCTCCCTAAACCCCCTCTCGGCTCCCATTGGCTGCCTAGATTTACTCTCCACAGGGGCCCTGAATAAGGGAGTGGCCTATCCAGGCGAGACTTTAAAAGAACGGGCCCACAGTAGCTCTGCCTCAGAAAAGCTCAGAACTTTCTCAAGCCCTGCAGACTCCACTTCGCCCCTTTTGCTCCCCTGCCTCCTCTTGGGGATCCCACAAGTGTTCTTATACCTCCATAGTGCACAGAACGATCAGCAGATGAGAAGACTACCAGACCCAGGATTTCCAGAAAAACACCGTGCCTGATTGTGGGAGAAATTGGGAACCCTTTGGAATAAGGCTTGCATTGAAATAACCCGTTTTGCACAAATTCTGATCTCCGTGTCTGGTTCATTCCCCAGGCACGTGTTTCCAGTGGACCGACAATCAACCACCTCATTAATTCCTGGACCTACCCGTAACATAATGTAAATATAGTTCATTTAAAACTAAAGTTCAGAGTTTATGTAAATTCCTCCTTTTTCAGTAATATAGGCCTTCTGCCATAGGTTCTTCTTTGTAGTAACTTTCATCCCTCCAGTCAAGGCCATTTTTAAGAGTGTTGGAATACATTTTCAAGGAGGGAACGAGCAGTTCAATAAAATATAAACATATATATATATATATATATATATATATATAGATATATATATATATATAGATAATATATATATATATATATATATATATATATTTGTATATATATATGTAGACTAGGGTTTTGATTAATAATATATTGTTCGTGCATTCTCTGTAATCTGTGGAATGTGGAGGACAGGGCAGAGTAACGACCTGAGAGTAGCTGATCAATGAGTTTCTAGGGGATGGCGTGAGATAAAAATGCTTAGTTTGTCGATCAATGTACCGACAGTTTATGAACTCTTCCCAAAGTGCCTTTGTGAAACTAGATGCAGCTAGAACCGGCGAGGCGTTGTCGAAGTGTGCATTCGTATGTGCGTGTGCGCCTCTTCTATTCATAATGCCAAGTTTATGGGAAGACTTGCACAGACATTCGGGGAGGAAGGCGAAGCCATGATGGCAGATGCCAAAGTGTTTTTATTTATCAGTGAGTGATATTCCGGTTGGGAATGGGTAAGTGTTACCTTTACTTTAGCCAAAGGGGTGGCTTGTTTTGATATCTTGTAAGATGTTCCATTTTATTAACTTTGTCTTTAAACTTGTGTGTGTACGTTACCAGAATGTGTTCTGTATCTTTGAACAGATGGTTCTGGATTTCGATGGACAGAGTTCCCAGGGAAAGGTGTGACCTTTTGATGACTTGACAATGAGTTGTTTAAGTTAGTCTGTAAGACTGGATTACTTAGTTAATCGACTGATTTGGTTATTGTAAATAAACGTTATGTTATGATGCAACTCTCTCATTTTCATTACCTGTTAGAATGGAGAGAGAGAGAGAGAGAGAGAGAGAGAGATGTGGGGTGATTGCGGGAGAGAGAGAGAGAGCCTGTCTGTGTAGTGGGTGTGGGGGTTCTGCCTTCCGTTTCGTGTCCACGCTTACCGTATGAAATACTGGCGGTTTCCCACGTAATAGTGGTGGCATGGAGGGATAATTCCCCCTGTAATAGTGGTGGCAGACGGTTAAAAAAGGGGATATAGAAAGTTTTTCTTGCTTTTCTATGCCTAGGAACGCCAATGAAGAGATATGAGTGGTCAGTTAGAAAAATAAAAAGGGTCGTGACTTAGCGATAGTTTTCGAACGACAAAGCTTTGTGGGATTGTGGAAAATCGTTAAACTGTTAGTTTTCAGTTACTTAGTGAAAAAATGAGAAAATGTCTTGTCTGATAAACACAACCCGTGCTAAGGGAAAGGGGGGAAGGATTTTTATGGGACTCAGCCATTTTTCCCAGGAGGTCTAGCCTGAAGCAGTGAGCGCACCCAGTGTGACTTTTGCTTGTGCATGACGATGTTCCGAGATACCTGTGCGGCGGTCGTTGTTATATCACTACCGCGTTTTACGAAGAATTTCGAGTTCCTTTTGTTCCCATTATGGAGTGGTGAGTTTTAAAACTATTGTTTTTTTGAAGAGTGGGTTTTGTTTAAATATTTCAGGGTTATGGGATTGGTTCAAGAGGTCAAAACAATTTTTTCTTTCCCCATAGTGAAGTGTTTTCTTATTTGCACGTGTTTATAATAGACGGTATGCATTCGTCTTTGTTTAAACATAGGAGTGTATTTTTCTATGCATGGGAACTGTGCTTATATAAGCAGATTTGGCTAGAGACACAGAGCGGCACAATTTTAAGGGCTCAGCATATTTCTGCAGAGAGGCGCCTTGCATTGCGAGGGTGTACGGGCATCCCTTGGGAGGGTATTGCGAGATGGGGATACTACTGGTATGCCTCGGGCTGTTCTGCTGCTCGACTGAGGGGTTGTTCTCAGGGGGGGAGAAATTTTTTTTTCCTCAGTGTGGGTGAATTCCCCCTTTTCCTTTTTTTTTTTTTTTTTTTTTCTTAGTGTTGGAGATGGATTTGGCCTTGACATTGAATGCTAAGACATCAGCTGATTGATAAGTTGATGAAGTGAAATGCCCGTAGAGTCTTTTTTTTTAGAAAAGATATTTTTTTTTCTCCCTTGGATGAAGAGAAAAGGAAATAATAAAGAGATTTTTCTTTTCCGAAAATGAGGGAAAAAGTAGTTAACATGCACGGGATGTGTTATATGTTTCTTTGTGCCTTGAAAGACACAAATATAAGGGGGATACACAGATTATTTTTTTTTATTGTGTTGGAGAAATTATTTTGAAATGCCGATGATTGGTGTTGTATCTGTGTTGTGTGGCAATGGTGTTATGTCATGGTGTTGCATGCTGGAGAAATTGTATGTCATAGGATTCAGCAATACTGTTGTATGCTATTTGTATTTCACCCTTACTTGAAATTATTGCTATGGAGAGTTATTATTATTATTATTATTATTAATTATTATACTTGAGATGTGTCACGGGAGGTTTGCCTAAGTATAATTATCATTACGGGAGAATTGTTTTGCGAGAGATTTGAGATATTTCATGGGAGATTATTCAGTAATTATTACAAGATATTATTCAGGAGAATTATTACGATGAATTAATGGGAGAAGTCTTGTGTTAATTATTTGTTGAGTTTTTGTAACTTTGGAGAATATTTCAGTGATTCACGGGGATGAGTTTTGCTGAATCTTGATGAATCTGGCTGAATCTTGGTGAGTTGTGTGGAATTTTGCTGAATTTTGCTGAATTTTGCTGAATTTTGCTGAATTTTTTGCTGAATTTTTGGAGAATGGACAAGCATTAACTTTGGTGTTAATTTTTGTACTGATACTGATGATTTTGATGATAGCAATTTTTTTGGTGATTTTGTGATAATGATATTTCTGATACTGATTTTTTTTTATACTAATAGTGGTGTTTTAATGCTGTCAAGGAGGTGAAATCTTTTGTGATTATGGGAAGAACTAACAACACATTATTTTAGTTTTTTTTTTTTCTCTCTCTTTTTTATGAGTTCAGCAGATAATTGCTTGACATCTAGTGAGTTACGGAGATAGTTAATGGTGCCGTTGATTTTTCTTTTCTCCTTTTTGAAAATTAGCCATCGTGACACAAGAATTTTTTTTTACCATGGGTGAATTTGAATTTATTTTTTTTCTCCAGTTAGTGTGAATATTATCTCAGTTCATGACTTAGAGCCATTTAAGAGAAAGTGTTTGTGTTTTAGCTATTTGATGCTATAGAGTAATATAGGGGAGAATTTCTTGCATGTTTTGAATGCATACGTAATGGCACTACATTTTTGTTTTTTCTCTGGATATTTGTGTTCCAGAAATTGTGAGTTTTCTTGCACAATACCCTTGTTGTATTTGTGACAACTTTGTGAGAGATAGGAAACTTGGTTAAGTTTTCTAGTGGCTATGTCGTAGTGCATATGGGGAAGTCTTTGCTTAGACACTGTGAATTTGGAGTTCTGTTATAATGACTTGTGGCACATTGGTGATTTTTTCTAGAATTTTCTAGACAGTTTTATTTGCCGAGTTTTTGCCCTTTTTTAGCAGTTATGCTAAATGGAGTGAGTTTTTATAGTTTTGACTATAACATTGAGTTATTCTCTGGAGAATTGGAGTTATAATTGAGTTATAATTGAGAATATATTATAATTGAGAGATAATTGGAGTATAGTATTTTTTTTTTTTTATTTTTGGGAGTTATATTGAGATATATATGGGGAGATATATTTTTATTTTGGCCATTTTTGATATTTGCCAATAGTGGTATGAGCTATGTTTAGTTCAATTATTTTGCAGCCATCTTTGTTGCAAATGGAGACACATATTTGGAGATTATGGGGCAATATTTGAGTGTGAGTTAGATGCCTTGATGCACATTTTTTGGAGATATATTTTTTGGAGCCTTGTTTTGTTCCACATGGAGTTATTGGGGAAATAGAGGTAAATATTTTGTATTTGCCGAAATAGAGGTGATTATTCTCTATTCCTGGAGTGGTGTCTTTTTTTTTTTTTTCTACTGACATGTGGCTTTGGAGAAATAAGAGAATAATATATAGGGGTTGGGGGTTGGTTATTAACCAAATGGGGGAAATATTTTTATAACCGGAGTGGTGTTATTATTGATATGGTGTCTCATAATGGAGTTGGAATTAATCTTGGGCGGGTGACTCTCTTTTTTTTGTGGTTATGGAGTTTTTTTTTCGAGACAAGAGAAGATTTCTGTGGTTCTCTTTTTTGATTTCGTGACTATTTAGAGAGAAGTGGCATTACTGCATTACGAGTCATATGGAGATGTGTGTGCATTTTTCATGTTCACAAGTGTGTTATTCTTGGAGAAATATAATTTGGGAAAGGGTACAAAATGTCCATGTTGAGAGAATAAGTCTTCGAGACAAAGTGTTTTTGAAACACATTAGTCCATAGCCATGGAGTTAATTTTGTGAAATGTGTCAGTTAGACCTTTTTTTCTTGAGAATCATGAGTTTCCAAACTTATGTGTCTTACTAGACAATTTTTGTGCTGTTGTTTGAGCATGGCGTCCGCAAGGTGATTTTCTGCTGACAAGCGATGTGATGAGCGTGTGCTGAGCGTGTGCTGATTCTTTTCCTCTGATGGTGACAGATCAGAATTTTTTGCAATATCTGGAAATGTGGCTATAGCATTTCCGAAAGCGAAAGGCATGTATGAGAGTTGCTTTCTGGCGAATTCCATAACTTTACATGGAGCATTTCTTGGGGAAAACGCGGGAGTTATGCATATTATTTAACATGTATTAGTTAATGTTTTGTGATTGGGGAAAATCTACTTGTGATTATTCTTTTTTTTTTATTATTATTTTTCTTCCATTGTTTTCCTACTGAGAGATATGAATTTGGGGGATTGAGCTTAAAATAACCAGTTTCCTTTTTGTGTTTTTGGACGGGAGATTTGATTTTACCGGGAGGTGTAATTTTTCGAGGGTTATTGCTTACGTAAAGGGAGTTTGACATTAAGTCTCATTGTAATTATTAATTGAGCAGTAAAGGGGGTTTTTGCTGTTAAAAGTTGGAGATTTTTACTGTTTTGTGGGTTGTCAGAACTTAAGAGAAAATTTTTGGGTCTGGGTGTTACGTGATTCTTTTCTTATCTTGGGGCTGTTACGAATTTTTTCTTTTTTTTTTGTGAGCACATTCGAGTTCGAAATGTGGAGTGCAGAATTCCCGTGGAGTTGCTGTGATTTCTGAGTTGTGTGTGTGTGCTGATGTGCGAGGTTTGGGAGAAATTGAATTGGAGGAACTTGATGTTTTCTTTTTCCTTAGAAGAGTTGTGATAAGCTGACTTATCATTTTAGTAGTCATATTTAAGGGAGTTAATTGGGAGACGTTCAGTTAGTATTTCTGACCCTTTCCTTGAGATCGTTGTTTGATAGAGGTAGTATGTTTGGGTTAATTTTCTTAGATTGACCAAAGACCTGACTGACATACTAACGCCCAAAAGTTCACGACGCCAGCAAGACGTCCACCAGCCGTGAAGAGAGGTTGCTGCCATGTTGCCCATGGTGATTACAAGTATTTCCACGTGGGTGATCGAGAGAATTCTACAGCGTGTTTTATGATGGGGATCTACAAGAAGCCGTGAGAGTCTTCTACGATGAGGGAGGCATTCCGTCTTCCTACAGTTGCTACAGCCTGTTATAGCCTGTTACTGTCTGTTCAGCTACTTGCAGACAAGCGAAGAGGGATATTCAAGAATCCTAATGCAGAAAATATCAGAGAAAATGCGTCTTGGGTTATTGGGAGATTAAAGCGTGATAAGACTTTATTTTATAATGCCAGAGACGTGCAGTTTTTCTTATTTTATTTTAAGAAGCCGGCCAATGTTTTATATTATATAAGCAATTCTGCTAGGCGGAGCTAGCATATAGGTGCGAGGCCGAGCAATCTGTAAGACATAGGGTTTTGATTAATAATATATTGTTCGTGCATTCTCTGTAATCTGTGGAATGTGGAGGACAGGGCAGAGTAACGACCTGAGAGTAGCTGATCAATGAGTTTCTAGGGGATGGCGTGAGATAAAAATGCTTAGTTTGTCGAGTCAATGTACGACAGTTTATGAACTCTTCCCAAAGTGCCTTTGTGAAACTAGATGCAGCTAGAACCGCGAGGCGTTGTCGAAGTGTGCATCGTATGTGCGTGTGCGCCTCTCTTTCATTCTAATGCCAAGTTTATGGAAGACTTGCACAGACTTCGGGGAGGAAGGCGAAGCACATGATGGCAGATCAAAGTGTTTTTATTTATCAGGAGTGATATTCCGTGTTGGGACCATGGTTAAGTGTTACCTTTACTTTAGCCAAAGGGGTGGCTTGTTTGATATCTTGTAAGATGTTCCATTTTATTAACTTTGTCTTTAAACTTGTGTGTGTACTTACCAGAATGTGTTCTGTATCTTTGAACAGATGGTTCTGGATTTCGATGGGACAGAGTTCCCAGGGAAAGGTGTGACCTTTTGGATGACTTGACAATGAGTTGTTTTAAGTTAGTCTGTAAGACTGGATTACTTAGTTAATCGACTGATTTGGTTATTGTAAATAAACGTTATGTTATGATGCAACTCTCTCATTTTCATTACCTGTTAGAATGGAGAGAGAGAGAGAGAGAGAGAGAGAGATGTGGGGTGATTGCCGGGAGAGAGAGAGAGAGCCTGTCTGTGTAGTGGGTGTGGGGGTCTGCCTTCCGTTTCGTGTCCACGCTTACCGTATGAAATACATGGCGGTTTCCCACGTAATAGTGGTGGCATGGAGGGATAATTCCCCCATGTAATATATACATATATACTTATATATAGATGTATGAATGTGTGTTTATTATCTGTCTAGTATTAAGTATATAAATTAATTGAATTAAATATGAAACGATTTTCAACCTCCCAGCCCCTTGATCTTCTGTAGATTAATATCTAAATGATGAACCAAGTATCCAGATTTTCGATTATCTGTGAGAACAGTGACCTCAGCATTAAACCTCCGCCATATCTAGGAGAGCTCACTTCATTCTAATTTCTTGATTTGCCCTTTGAAAACAGTGGTGTTTTGATTAGATGTTGTAAGTTCATTTTCTTACCCAGCTTATTACAGCGAACAATGAAGCTGTTATTGGTTCGGTTCGTTGGTTTGTTTGTTGGATTTACTGTTTCTTTGTCGATTTGTCTGTTTCTTTGTCTGTTTGTTGGCTGCATTATGGTAAAAGACTATACGTGTACTTGTGTGAAATTTTTTACTGAAGGTGAACCTCTGGAATGACAAGCGTATAGATTTTTGGAGAGATCCAGACCTAATCAAGAATCTTGGGGATTTCTGGACTCTGCCAGAGCCCTTGTTAGGGTTTTGTATTGGTGTAGCCAACGATATAGAATCAACAGGTAGTCAGTCCCATGCGCAGGTCCGGTGTATTTTTATGTAACCGACCAGAACCTGTGACGTCACCCAAACCGATCGAAGCGACAATTTACTGATGTAAACACAGGGATAATTGCCTTTGTTACACTTTGAAATAAGATTTAATAAATATCTGTCCATAGATTTAAGCAATGAATACGATTTTGGACATATTAAATATTGTAGTTCATATGAATATCGATACTGAAGAAATCGAATAGGCTAAATGTAGCACATATAAGGTTTTTTTGTGAAACTTTTTCAGACAGACAGGATCCTGGAGACTGATGTCAGGGATTTTTTCCAAGGTGTTTTTAAACTTCCTTGTCTTGTCCTTGCGTTCATTTGGGACCTCGTTATCAATTATAGTTGTCAAGTTTATTTCCTTTCGTAAGTTGTCCGCTGGCACGAGTCCGTCTTTCAGTTCATGTATTTTGTTAAATTTACATAGTTTAATTTTGTGATAAAATTGTGAACCCCAATTTTATCACAAAGTACATAAACTGAAAGGCGGACTCGTGCCAACGAACAACTTACAAAAGGAAATAAACTTTAAAACAATTGACAACGAGGTCCCAAATGCACACAAGGACAAAACAGGGAAGTTTCAAAAAACCTTGGAAAAAATCCCATGTCACCAGTCTCCAGGTTCCTGTCTGTCTCTAAAAGTTTCACAGTAAAAAAAAAAACCTTATTTATGCAACATTTCGTCCATTCGATTTCTCTCATATCGATATTCACGTGAACTACAATATTTCCGATGTCCTAAATCGCATTCACCACTTCAATCTATGGAGGGCTATTTATTAAATCGCATTTCAAAGTTTAACAAAGGCAATTATCCTTATGTTTACATTAGTAAATTTTCGCTTGGACCGGTTTGAGTGACGTCACAAAACCACATGACATGAGTCCCAAACTCGTCGCTAGAGCGGGATTACCTTGTCATTGCTATATCGTGGTGTAGCCTATCCCTGTTTACATTACTTCGTTCATAGTTAGAGTTGGTCGTTCCTCAACCCCACAGTAGGACTGACTACAGTGTGGCCTGCGTGGACAGGCATACAGCAGCGTCCTTCGTTCTTCTTCCTTTTGATCCTCCGGACGAATCTATAGAGCCTCAGTGGTCTGAGTGACCTCTTCTCTGGAACTGTGGCCACTGTCCAATGAAACCCACAAGAAAACCCGGCCCCCCTCAAGTGGTCTCGTAGCACCTATCAACGCTGCACCTCTTACATTTATTCTGGGCAGATCAATATACCAAAAAGCCTAAGGTGGCTGCATTGGTTACGAAAACATTTAACGTCAATCGATGCATTCATTGCAAATATCTGAATAAGAAAATCATTTTTCGAAACCGCTGTTTTTGGCAATATATTGCCATAGTCTTTTCTCTATTTCAAATATCAGAACGTGTATCTGTACTCGGCTGCGACTTTTTAGTTTTTCCCCAACGGATAGCTGGGGATGAAGACACGATCTATTGATGGATGGCATTTTCCGGTTCTCCATTTTTATCTTTATTTTTTGACAAAATATATTTTAACTCGACCGAGTCAGTTTCTCTCTCTCTCTCTCTCTCTCTCTCTCTCTCTCTCTCTCTCTCTCTCTCTCTATCTTTCTTTTATTTCTAACGGGATTTATTCGAAACTTTTGATTTGTAGCGCGATAATCCTTCACAACTGACTGAGCAGTTTCCATCAGTGACAGAAGCGTTTTTCTCTTTGATGAGCTTCGAAACATTTTAAAGGAACTTCGAATATACACAGTGAGTGTACAATATTTTAAACTCTACTTTTAAAGTTTCATAAGCGTTTATGTTGTCTCATCTTTTACAGTTGGATATAAACAATTGTCTCCTCTTTGTATTATGGGTAAAATATACGCTAAAGCCTCTTGGAATAATCCCCGGGCTTACGATTTTGCTTGCTTTTTACAGATTCAGAGTCCCTTTTATATCTATTTGGTTTTATTGTCTTCATTCGTATTACATATCTTCTGTGAATGTTATATGTTTGCGTCTCCCTTTAGGTTTCTGTAAAAGTTAACTATTGTGACGGCTTTGTCTGTCCGTCCACACTTTTCGTGTTCGCCCTCAGATCTTAGAAACTACTGAGGCTAGAGGGCTGCAAATTGGCACGTTGATCATCCACCCTCCAATCATCAAACATACTAAATTGCAGCCCTCTAGCCTCAATAACTTTTATTTTATTTAAGGTTAAAGTTAACCTTAATCGTGCGTCTGGCAACGGTATAAACAGGCTACTACCGGGCAGTGACTGAAAGCTTCATGGGCCACAGCTCATACAGCATTATACACTGTACAGAAATAGCGATGGCATCGAAGCAATTTCGGCTCATTTTGTACTAGTTGTAAGGTTTCTCTCACTTACATCGTTTTTAGGAATGTTGCCCTAAGTGTTTCTAATCTAATGTAACATTACTTTCAAATGTGTTACGATCCTAATCTATAAGAATTATAATAGTTTATCCAACAGTCTATCATAGATCTGTCTTTTACAGCAAAACGTCACCCTCGGCCTCTCGTCAGTATTCTCCAAAGCCAAAGTCAAAGTCGTCCGTTTCAGTCCTCCCCAAGCTACTGCTTCGCTAGCGGACGTCAGCTGGGTAACACCAAGTTCCCCAACTCCCCCACCATGACGTCACTCATGGTGGTATCCACTGGTAGACAGCCTCATTTATTCGCCCCTGACGGGAGGCGAACGCCGGCCGGCAAGATTGAGACTAGCGTGTTACCTATTGCACTATAGCAGATTCACATCAACCGTGCATTTGATGTCTAGTCTAATCCCTTACGACGCTCCTGATTGGCTGTTGATAAGCCAATCACAGGGCTGGAAACTCTCAGTCTCTCTCGAGAGTTCATTGAGGGATGCTTTTGAAAAAGGTATCCTTCAGGAACGGTGGAACATAGATCCTATCCATGTGAACTCTCTCGAGAGACTGAGAGTTTCCAGCCCTGTGATTGGCTTATCAACAGCTAATCAGGAGCGTCGTAATGGACTGGCCTAGACATCAAATGCACGGTTGATGTGAATGTACTATAGTCAGCAATTGACTCAGCATAATTTACTTTCCCCTTGAAAATACTTCGTCACTTAACAAATTACCTTCACTGCATTTTAAACTTTCTTCGCACAGGACCATGTGCGCCACACATTTCTGAAGCAAATGGCCTGTGACAATTACTTGATCCAAGTCCACTTCTTCATCTAAAGCCCCAGTATTTTCGCTGTTTATCCGATTCTTCTTCCCACTCCATTATGAAATTACAGTCACATATCTTCTAATGAGAATATTTGTTAACATATGGATTCATTAGCACAGAGTCCTAGAGGCTCTGGTAAATATTTGTTAAAAATAGCTTTCATGGTCTTGATTATAAGAAAATGATTATTTTCATTTTTAATTTAGATAACGTCTAACAATCAAGTCCTAACTGGACGGATTCTTTGAAAGACATTGTACTCAAATTCAATATTCGCATCATTCTACTTTCAAAAATATGTTACTAGGTATTATGAACTTTCCTTCATACACAAGCATATGTCAATAA
>NC_087205.1:64551448-64561448 GCF_015104395.2 Macrobrachium nipponense
GACCCAGGACAGATGTCCAGCCGGCCAGCCTCCGACACTTAAGTCTATCGGCTCGGTGTACTGGCGGGCACGAACCCCAGACCTGAACCAAGTCAGGCCGCATTCTTCCACAACGATACACTGAATATTGCATCCAGGTACGTCTAAAAGTGTAAAATAAACTTAACCAGCACCTTTACTACCATACGACTCTTGCTAATTTCATTTTCAAGTCTCATTTTTACCCCTTCTACATCAATAGCCCTTTGTCCTCATCGGGCCACGTGCTTCCCTTTGTGACTTGTTAAAGACCAAGCCTTCAGTGCATACCTCAGTGAAACATTAGTTTCCTTCCCCCCAGTGTTAGAGAATTAATCAGCCTTAATCAAAGCAAGAAGTCATTTTTTCTTTTATCTTGTTTAATCTGGGATTCTTTTCCAGATTCCATGAGTCACGTGCCCAGTCTCTCTGCCTGCAAGAGTGCATTACCCAAGTTTATGAAACCAGCTTGAATTAATCCAGTTGGAGCCAGCTATTATCCATTTGTGAGAGATATATAAATAAATAGCTGTAAAGTAACGAGCTGAGTTTTCTGGCGACCTTTCCCTCTAAGAAATTATCAATAACTATCAGTTTACGGTAAGTTAAAGCAATTTCCTCTTGAAATCCCTCAATTATTTCCGTTTACGTATATAGCCTCTCTCAAGGCCCGGCCAATACGTAAAAATATATATATATGAAGGCAAATGCCACGAAGGAAAAGTGAAACAACAGAAAGGTTGCTAGGCTTTTCGACACAAGGTCCTCTACAAGCAACCACTCCGTTGTTTCACATTTCTTTCGTGGCATTTACTTTTATTATGCATGCATCACATTCCATATATTGGTGAACAGTTGTATATATATATATATATATATATATATATATATATATAGATATATATATATATATATATATATATGTGTGTATATATATATATATATATATATATATATATATATATATATATATGTATATATATATATATATATATATATATATATATATATATATATATATATATATATATATATATATATATGAGTGTGTGAGTGTGCATGTTATATATGTAGTATATATATATATACTATATATATATATATATATATATATATATATATATATATATTGGGTAGAATGTGGAACCGAAACTAGAATTCAAAATTACTCAAAGTATTCGTTTTTGGTGGTTAACCAAGATAAAGTGCTCATGAAGTGACCGGGGCGCCTCTTCCTCGTACTTTTTTGTAAAGTCAGTAAGGGAGGTCTGTCATCAGACTATTGAATAACTTAATTATTTGCTTTTTAGTTTTCTGTAAAAAGAAAAAACTATTCTGCTGGCTTTGTCTGTCCTTCCGCCCTCAGATCGTTAAAACTACCGAGGCTTAAGGGCTGCAATTTGGCATGTTGATCATCCACCCTCCAATCATCAAACATATCAAATTGCAGCCCTCTAGCCTCAGGAGCTTATACTTTATTAGCGGTTTAAGTTGACCATAATCGTACTTCTGGCAGCGTTACAGGTTCCAATAACATAGGCTACCACCAGACCGTGGCTAAGCTTCATGGGCCGCGGCTAAGAGTTTTATGGGCCGTGGCTGAGACCTCCACCTGACAGAAAACTCGTTTCTTCGGTGCATTTTTTACTAGTATATTTTGTAAACAAAGAAACGGTAGCTGAATGAGATAAGAAATCAGGTAAATTCGTCTAACGGAAAAGTATAAAAGCAAATATGGAAATGTATGAAATGGGGATAAAAGAAAACATACGAAGAAAGTAATTAAAAGTAAAGGGACGTAAAGATTGTAAGGATCTTGAAGAGTTAATCCCATGAATAGCTGTCGTTTAAGCTCATGACAAATAAGTTAAGCTTTCATTGCAACGGAATTGTGATAATGAAATTAATACAAATTAGACTCTGTCCAGCAGTTTCTCGTATTTTTTGCAGGTGAAATCAGTTAGCCTTCTTCGACCCATTCATTACCGCTGAGGCCCTGAACGGAGAATCGCAATAATAACTTTTTCGTAATTCAGTGCCATCTCAGGAATAGGAATGAACTCATTGTTATGATATCATTTACATTATTATTGTTATCATTTCCATTTTTACCATTCATCTATTTCATCTTTGGTAATATATGACCCTTTCATTTACCTAATGATAAAGAAGATACAAGTTAAAATCTAAATATCATAGTTGTGATTGGTACCACAGATTTATAGGTCTATTTATGCATTGTATCGTACAAACGCCTTATATATATATATATATTATATATATATATATATATATATATATATATATATATATATAACTGGCTCTTCTTCAGAGCCATCAGTATTTGCAACAAAATAGTTAATGCATATGTGCTTGTGAATACGAGATATGTCAGTAATATGGGAATAAGCAAAATCAGTTTAACCACACATAATTCTTACATTAGAGAATGGCCTTATCTAGGTAATTAAAGCATTAGTTGATAATTCTTCGCTTTATATAACTTCAGTATAAAAATGGAAAAGATAGTTAAAAGACTTCAGCACCACCTGTTCATTCGAGCTCTTTTAGAAAAGAAAAGTTTTTGCTCTTCATTTGATGCATTAAAAGCAAGACGCATGGAGCAGAGTCAAGGACAGAAGGCACACAGACCAAATGGACTTCACACAAAAAATATTCCAGTCACTTTTTAAAACCGTCTTTGACTTCGTTTCTCGTGAGCAATATCACTGGATCCTCTTCTCATTCTCTCACTCAAAGGCGATTGGATACTCTTTTACCTGAAATCCCTTTGATTCTCTCTCTCTCTCTCTCTCTCTCTCTCTCTCTCTCTCTCTCTCTCTCTTTTGGATAAAAATCTTTTTACTTCTCTAACCGAAATATTTTCTTTGCCGGTGTAATGGACTCTACAGAATCTCTGTCGGATCTCTGGAAATTTCCAAGACTCCCTCATTCCTTCGCTCAAAAATCTTTCCTTTTCTGTTTCCAGAATTATGTTCCGATTCTTTCCTGACCTAAGGGTTGGAGTTAACCTCCCTCCGCAGTCGCTTCCATTTCTTTTCACTGAGAGCATATTCTCTCTCTCTCTCTCTCTCTCTCTCTCTCTCTCTCTCTCTCTCTCTCTCTCTTGTGACTGCATATGTATAAGGATATGTGTGTTTTTCTCAGTTACTATAACAGCCTGGCTCTTACGCTGGCTGTCCGTCTTAGATGTGTTCGTTTACCGTCAATAATTATCCTTCATAAATGAATTGGGAATGAAAGGAGAAACTATAAAGATGAAAAACATCCTTTATCCCAGGAATTCGTTTTCGGGAGAGATTTTTATTCTGCTTACGGAAAAGATGAGAAGCCATCATTCCGGACTTCGAGTAAGCGTTTCTTCCGAATGGGTTCCGACTTTCTGTTTGGCTTCATTTATACATAGATTATACAAACGAATCATCTTGTTGCGTAACTCTAAGAAGGGGAAAATCAAAGCTGGATCTTCCTATGTTCTTCATCTGAAGCCATATTCTGCTTGGAAAAACTAATAAAAATTAGGGAGCTTTTGATATATACAACCATCGAAGTACTACCTACGAAAAAGGGGGACAATCTTATAACTTGTAAGAAACAATGGAGGTTTTGAGAAACATTAATCTTTATAGTTTCTCTCTGAGAAGTGAGTTAAGATACGTTATCATCATATTTTAGGAAAATTATATTATGAGATTCCTTCCCCCACTGCTACTACTCACAATAACAATAACTGTATATTTCACCACATAATTCTTAGGCAGATTGTACTCGTAAAGAAAATATATGTAAGTGCATAGGATATAAATTGTATTTGAAAATTTACAAAAACTAGACAGAAAATAAAAATGAAAGACTGATAGTAAAAAAACACTATGCTTTAGAACTCACGATTCAAGTATCATTAGTGTAAACAATAAGTATGCATTAAGCGAACATCATAAAAAATATACATTTCCTATACTCTAGTTCTGTGCATTTTTTCTGTTAACATTTTCTAATAACTTATAATATCGATTTTTTTTCAAATATCTGATTTCCCGCAATATTATCTCCTGCCAATTTCTGATATTTTCAGACATATTTTTTCCCCGTATCTGATAGTTTTCAGAATGTCCTTTTTAGCCAATTCTGATAACGTCAAGTACCGCGTGTTTTTTTTTTTTTTTTACTTTTATTTTTTATCTATTTATTTATTTATTTTTTGTCAATACAACTTACAATGATTCACTATCTGTTCTCCCTCAAATTTCTGGTATTTTTATTTACGTCACTATTCTTGCTGGCGTTTGTATACTCATCAGTACTCTATTCTTTCATTCCAGTTCCTCAGTACTCTATTCTTTCATTCCAGTTCCTCAGTACTCTATTCTTTCATTCCAGCTCCTCAGTACTCTATTCTTTCATTCCAGCTCCTCAGTACTCTATTCTTTCATTCCAGTTCCTCAGTACTCTATTCTTTCATTCCAGTTCCTCAGTACTCTATTCTTTCATTCCAGCTCTCAGTACTCTATTCTTTCATTCCAGCTCCTCAGTACTCTCTTCTTTCATTCCAGCTCCTCAGTACTCTATTCTTTCATTCCAGCTCCTCAGTACTCTATTCTTTCATTCCAGCTCCTCAGTACTCTATTCTTTCATTCCAGCTCCTCAGTACTCTATTCTTTCATTCCAGCTCCTCAGTACTCTATTCTTTCATTCCAGTTCCTCAGTACTCTATTCTTTCATTCCAGCTCCTCAGTACTCTATTCTTTCATTCCAGCTCCTCAGTACTCTATTCTTTCATTGCAGCTTCTCAGTACTCTATTCTTTCATTGCAGCTTCTCAGTACTCTATTCTTTCATTCCAGCTCCTCAGTACTCTATTCTTTCATTCCAGTTCCTCAGTACTCTATTCTTTCATTCCAGTTCCTCAGTACTCTATTCTTTCATTCCAGTTCAGAATACCCTGTCATTCCGAGTCCGCACAATTTTTCCTACTTAAACTTGATATCCTCCCATACCGATTGGTTTTCCCAGTCAGTCACTGATTGTCCACTAACGCATTTTCCCTAATTTTTTCCCCCTCTTTTTGTGGGAGCTGTGGAAGATGGGAGGGCTGTATTTACGTTAATTTTCCTTGTAACCTTTCTGTAAAAGGAAGCTATTGACATGGCCGTTTGTCTGCTCATCCGCACTTTTCTGTCCGTTCTCAGAGCTTAAATAACTAGAGGGCTGCAAATGGGTATATTCATCATCCACCCTCCAGTCATCAAACATGCAAAATTGCAGCCCTCTATCCTCAGTACTTTTTAAGGTTAAAGTTATTCATGACTGTGCTGCTGCAACAACACAGACCGCCACCGGGCAGCACCAGAAAGTTTCATGGGTCGCGGCTGAGAGTTTCGTGTGCCGTATCTGAGAGCTTCATACAGCATTGTACGCTGTTCAGAAAACTCGACTGCGCCGAAGAAACTTCGTTGCATCTTTTACTTGTTTTATATATCTGAAATATTTCAATGTAGAGTCATATTTTCTGATAGTATCTGGTATAATGCAAGAGAGAGATTTTTTCTACCAAGTCCCGATATCGACCAATGCCTTGTTATTCTCTCTCTCTCTCTCTCTCTCTGTCTCTCTTACACTCTCACTGTTTCTCTCTCCCCAATCGCCCATACCCTTCAATACTGCGTTAACTTTTTTTCCCAATCCTGGACTTGAAATTTTACGATTGGCAGCTCGCCTTTATAACGGCAGCAACGAGGCTGCGAATATGAGACTGAAGGAGCTTCCCGTACGATAACGGACCTTTTATGGAAAAGGCGCTAGCGACTCCCAGCATTTTCTGCAGCCAGTCTAGGCGCAGTAAAAGGAGTCTCCAGTCTGATAGTTGCTATGAAGTCCCTTTATCGGGCGGTTATTTGGCAGGATGGCTTCCTCATTCCCTGTTTCCATACTTGGAACTTGGGTAATCTTGCTCGATTCTCATGTCGTGATGTTGTAAGCGTTAATCTGTGGACGCTGGAAAACTATATCGAGGGAGGATATGAAACTGATGCCGCTAAATACAATATAAATTCTCTCTCTTTTTTTTAAGTAATATATCAGTGGCTGGGCGAATCATAGATTTAATGTTTAAAAAGGATTCATAATCTGTCGGAATTTTATCATAAGAGCTGATGTTCTGTTTCTCAGGGAACAATACAGAACGTTTGACATGTTAATGTGAGTAGGAGCATTGTGCTGTTTCAGACTCAATATATAGGTATATGTCTATATATATATATATATATATATATATATATATATATAATATATATATATATATATATATATGTGTGTGTTGTGTGTGTGTGTGTGTGTGTGTGTGTGTGTGTGTGTATAAGCGAATACCACGGGAAATTGATAGTCAGAAATCCAAGCGCTTTCGTCTTTATTCAGACATCGTCAAGGAGCTGACTCAAGTACAATTGGAGAGAACAAAGACCTCAGGTACAAACAAGATCAGGAATACCAGATGGTTAATTATCAAAAAGGGTAAAAAATTAAAAGGGATAATCCAGGATTATCGGATATCACACGGTCACAAACTTAAACAGATTCTGACCCTAACCGAAAATTACAAAGTATCTTTACAGTCCAAAACATGTAAAAACTGAATATATTAATTTTATTGCTTATATTTATCTACAACTTTTTTCATTATGAAAGCATCAAGTTTAAATAAAAAACCAAGAATTAAATTTAAAACATTTCTATTGTTTGATTTTGATAAAACAAGATTCAATGATATTCCTTTAACTGTGTCATTACATTGGGGGACTAAGGCTCTTGCTTGACTCCAGTTAATAGGATGGTCCTAAATCTCTCATATGTAACAAATAATGCATTCGTTTATTTGCCCCCCAGTTTGTTCTCACAGAATATTGATGTTGCTTGAGACGCTTGTGAAGAGATTTGCCGGTCTGTCCGTAATAGACGTTATCACACTTTTTTGCAAGGAAATTTCATATATCAGCCTGGAAGATCTTTAGGAGAATTTTTGATTACTAAGCTCTTGACATTAAATATTTTACTGAAACAACATTTATGTTAAAAAAAAAAGGCTTTAAAATTCTAGGAATATCTAAAAACCTATCATCATAAGGTAATTTTAGAATGTTATGCTTACTAAATTCAAGTTTGTCATTAGTTGAATAAAATGTTTTTCTAGCTCTTTTCCATGCCACATTCTACAAAAAGTCCTTGGTTATTTAAGTTTTAATGCAATATATAAATAGTTTAATTTCAGCGTCAATAAACTGGCGGGCTACAGACACGTAAAGCCCTTAGGAACATCCCAGAAAAAACAGAGAATTTAACATTTTGATGGTGATTGGAGTAGTAATAAGAACAAAGAAGAAATATAGTTGATTTTCGAAAGACTGAAAAGGTGAAATTTCTATCATTTCTATGGACAGTTACATCAAGAAAATTCAAATTACAATTTCTTTCTTCCTCTACAGTAAATTTTATAGAAGGGACTAAATTATTGAGATTATTAAGGAATTCCTGGAGGTTTTTGTGAACTGGCCAAATACAGAAGATATCATCCAGTACCTAAACAAATAACTTTTTGGGGCAAAATTCTTGGTAAGAGTTTTGTCTCAAAAAATTCCATGTAAATATTGCTAAGGACAGGAGATAAGGGATTACCCATAGCCATGCCAAACTTTTGTACAAAAAATTCCCCATTGAAACAAAATTTACTATCTTTGATACATAACCTTATAGGACTAATGAGATTTGCTACACTTAAGGGAATGTCATGACGCTCTAATTCCTCTTCCAAATATTCAAGTAAGTCATCTACAGGCACTTTTGTAAATAAAGAGACAACATCAAAACTAACCATATTAAATCATAATTCAAATTTAAACTATTCATTTTGTTTATAAAATCAACTTTGTTTTTTAACATTCGTGTTAGAAATATTTCCTACCAAAGGAGTAAGAATTTTTACAAGCCATTTAGATAATTTATACGTACTGAGCCCACTGAACTAATGATTGGTCTGATAGGGTTATTGATTTTATGTGTCTTGACTAAACCATACATGTAAGTGTAGCAAATCTCATTAGTCTCATAAGGTTATGTATCAAAGATATATATATATATATATATATATATATATATATATATATATATATATATATATAATATATGTATATATATACATATATATATATATATATATATATATATATATTATATATATATATATATATATATACATATATATGTATATATATATATATATGTATATATATGTATATATATACACATCATGCTTAAAAAATCACAGTAGATGCGTGACTTCATAAATAAGCGAATACCACGGGAAATTGATAGTCAGAAATCCAAGCGCTTTCGTCTTTATTCAGACATCGTCAAGGAGCTACTCAAGTACAATTGGAGAGAAAGACCTCAGGTACAAACAAGATCAGGAATACCAGATGGTTAATTATCAAAAAGGGTAAAAATTAAAAGGGATAATCCAGGATTATCGGATATCACACCCGGTCACAAACTTAAACAGATTCTGACCCTAACCGAAATTACAAAGTATCTTTACAGTCCAAAACATGTAAAAACTGAATATATTAATTTTATTGCTTATATTTATCTACAACTTTTTTTCATTATGAAAGCATCAAGTTTAAATAAACCAAGACTTAAATTTAAAACATTTATATTATTTCATTTGATAAAACAAGATTCAATGATATTCCTTTTAACTGTGTCATCACATGGGACTAAGGCTCTAGCTTGACTCCAGTTAATAGGATGGTCTAAATCTCTCATATGTACAAATAATGCATTCGTTATTTGCCCAGTTCTCACAGAATATTGATGTTGCTTGAGACCTGTGAAAGAGATTTGCTGGTCTGTCCGTAATAGACTTTATCACACTTTTTGCAAGGAAATTTCATATATGCAGCCTGGAAGATCTTTAGGAGAATTTTTGATTACTAAGCTCTTGAACATTAATATTACTGAAAACAACATTTATGTTAAAAAGCTTTTAAAACAAAATTCTAGGAATATCTAAAAACCTTTCATCATAAGGTAATTTTAGAATGTTATGCTTACTAAATTCAAGTTTGTCATTAGTTGATAAAATGTTTTTCTAGCTCTTTTCCATGCCACATCTACAAAAGTCCTTGGGTATTTAAGTTTTATTTTAATGCAATATCATAAATAGTTTTAATTTCAGCGTCAATAAACTGCGGGCTACAGACACGTAAAGCCACCTTAGGAACATCCCAGAAAAAACAGAGAATTTAACATTTTGATGGTGATTGGAGTAGTAATGAACAAAAGGAGAAATATTAGTTGATTTTCGAAAGACTGAAAAGGTGAAATTTCTATCATTTCTATGGACAGTTACATCAAGAAAATTCAAATTACAATTTCTTTCTTCCTCTACAGTAAATTTTATAGAAGGGACTAAATTATTGAGATTATTAAGGAATTCCTGGAGGTGGGTTTTTGTGAACTGGCCAAATACAGAGATATCATCCACGTACCTAAACCAAATAACTTTTTGGGGCAAAATTCTTGGTAAGAGTTTTGTCTCAAAAATTCCATATAAATATTGCTAAGGACAGGAGATAAGGGATTACCCATAGCCATGCCAAACTTTTGTACAAAAAATTCCCCCATTGAACACAATTTACTATCTTTGGATACATAACCCTTATGAGGACTAATGAGATTGCTACACTTAAGGGAATGTCATGACGCTCTAATTCCTCTTCCAAATATTCAAGTAAGTCATCTACAGGCACTTTTGTAAATAAAGAGACAACATCAAAACTAACCATATTAAAATCATAATTCAAATTTAAACTATTCATTTTGTTTATTAAAATCAACTTTGTTTTTAACATTCGTGTTAGAAATATTTCCTACCCAAGGAGTAAGAATTTTACAAGCCATTTAGATAA
>NC_087205.1:64566448-64581448 GCF_015104395.2 Macrobrachium nipponense
CTAGGGCACCGCGCCTACGAGGCCCCCGCACCTCAGCAAAAAAATAATAATAATAGTAATAATAAAAAAAAGATAATCATAACAATTAAAAAATGATGATAATCATATTAATAATAATAAAATAGTAACACAGGAGACCTTCCTCCTCCCCACCGCCGTCAGGAGAGCAGCAAACAACGCCCCAACGACCATTGCACCAGAGGGATGATAGAAGCATTAGCTCTCATCCTGAGGACGTCCCTAGTAACCATGAGGGTGATCGAAGCACAGGCTCTCGCCCTTCAATAATATTAATAATAATAATAATAATAATTATTAGAGAATAGATCCCGGAAACCTAACCCCCATTTCAAGGGGCTTCTTTGCTTGCCCATAAATGAGAGGGGCCCCCAAGGTCACCGGCCGAGGCAAACCGGCCCCCCACCCCCAACCCTAATCCGCCCCTGCTTAAGATGCATCGAGAGAACGATTGTCAAATGTTTGTTTATTATACGTGTTTTGACTGTCTTATTTCCTTTTTTCTTCTTCTTCTTCTTTTTGTTGTTTACCGTATTTTTATGACTTCCTGTTGAAACCAGACTACCTTTCTTTTCTGCATTAGTCAAAATTGTATGAGACGAAACTCGAGTGATGTGTGAATAAGGAATTTTTCAAAAGGAAGAAATATGATTAGCCATTTCCGACTGCATGAATAGTAACTGCAATTCCACTGACAATGAGCTAGATAGGACCCGCCATCCTTTGACCAATAGAGGATATCAAAGAATAACGCATGTAAGGAGGAATGCAATACATATATATATATATATATATATATATATATACATATATATATATATATATATATATATATATATATATTTGTATATATATATATATATATATATATATATATCATTATAAAAGGATCAAGTTTTACTTATGCACAAAAATTTGTACGATATGCATGTATGTATGTCTGTGTATGTATGTACGTATGCATATGCAGGTAAGTTCCGTATGCATGAATTTATGTATACTCGTATGTTCATTTGGTGCGCACACTCATAATACTCCGGCAATGAATCTACCGGCGGACAATTTGCAATGCTGAACTGACCCAAGGAGTGAATTCCCTGATATATGCAAACTTAGTCGAAGGGGAATCCAGCGTGATTAGCAACCGCAGGTTAGGTGGACTTACGAGCGGCCAAAGGAAACTCAAGTTTGCGTGATTAATAGACTAACTTTAGTTTCGTCGACTTTGTTGATGAAAGAGAGAGAGAGAGAGAGAGAGAGAGAGAGAGAGAGAGAGGGAAGAGAGAGAGAGAGAGACTAATCACTTGTTCAGCTTCTGACTAGAAGCCTTGAAAGCGGATTTTCGAATACAATGAAATGAAGCCATTGGCATAATACGAGAAGGTAATCCATTCAAATGTAACTTCAAATGTTGCGCGGAATATGCTGATTTTTTTTCTCTATATCCTATTGCGATAAAACAGACCCCAAAATCCTATATTGGAAATGAAGAAGAGATGATTTCAGTGTTTCTGGACGGACAACAAGAAAATGTTTCAGTGCATACAGACGTCTACTCGATGAACTAGATATTCTCTATAGTAGATTCACATCAGCCGTGCATTTGATGTCAAGGCCAATCCCTTACGACCCTCCTGATTGGCTGTTGATAAACCAATGACAGGGCTGGAAACTCTCAGTCTCTCGAGAGAGTTCATATAGGCAGGGTGCATGTTCCACCTCTCCTGAAAGAAGTATACCTCAGGAGAGGTGGAACATAGATCCTACCCATGTGAACTCTCGAGAGAGACTGAGAGATTACAGCCCTGTCATTGGCTTATCAACAGCCAATCAGGAGTGTCGTAAGGGACTGGCCTATACATCAAATGCACGGCTGATGTGAATCTGCTATAGTGTCTTAAGAGGTACTTTACTTCAAGATACTTCAGTTACTGTAATGTCTTGACTAATGAATAGTCAGTTGCTGTGAATGTCAGCTTTTGATGCAGTTAACCCCAGGAGATGGTATCCGTTCGTTAAACGCTAGTAACAACCTCACTAAGTAATATAACAATATACTTTCAATACTTGAGTTATTTATAATTTCTGAGGTTTAGGTTCTTTTCTTGTATAAATTCTTGAATGACATTAGGAAGAAATATAAAAAATTACTGACCTACCTTCATAGCCAATACACGGCTGACCAGTTTCTGAATTTTAACTTAGTTCTGTCACGTTAAATCTTTGAATGATTTTCAAAAGGTACATACGATTCACAGGAGAGGTTTAGTAAAATGCTTACAGATTAACAGAGCTTCGGAATTTAAAACGTTTCATTTGAAATGACTGAACCAACGATTTTACGTTTGTCATTGTGCCAGAAAGGTCGTTAATGAAAGTAGGACTAAAATTGTGACGAGGAACAAACAACAATAATTCGCACAGCTTCAGGACCCGAGATGTTTCAGTCTGTGAAGTCCTCCGTCGAAAAGGTTTCTGTAACTTGTCGTGATCTATCAGTTTCCGCCGCTGCACTACAAATGGATTTCTCAGAGCAAACAGCCTGACATTGCAATCAATTGTGCCTGGAAGTTCGTTGGAATGTCTGCCTTATAGACTCGGCTGGAATCTAAATTCTTTCAGTGCCAAGTCCCTCGACAGTAGATAAAGAGCGCTCTTTTATTCATTCCGTCATTTCCTTAGAATACGTTCCATGTTACTGTCTTGGTGTGGCAACTGTGAAAATGACTGACAGAGAATTTTCTCGCAGTAAGAGCACAATGAAACGCAATGGCCAGTATATAATCTAAAGCAGAGGTGTCCAAACAGTCGATCGCAATACACCAGTCGATCGCTGCCACTTGGTTAGTCGATCGCCGTTCCCCACAATCCTATATAAACAAACAAAATCACAAGCATATATATATATATATATATATATATATATATATATATATATATATATATAATATATATATATATAATATATATATATATATTATATAAGTGAGGCGATGGTACTCATGTTTCATCGTACTTTGGCGCTATTTGACAAATTTCTTTTCCCAAGTATTATGTGATTTTGTAGTATGGTAGATCGTAATAGGGATAAAGCTGGGAAGAAGAAGTAGATCGTAAAAGAGTTTCATTTTTAGAGTAGATCTCGGAGTCCAAGAGTCTGGCTACCCCTGACCTAAAAGAACAACATTTCTAGTAGAATTATAGATAAAATGGAATAAGACGTTTCTGATGCTCAGGTGGCATCCAACTAAGTTTGCAAGAGAGTTTGCAAGTCGCTCCAACACTCGCTGATGCTGACATGCACTGTTGTGACTCGTGGCAATATCGGTTCAAGAAGCGAGTCGTTGTGGGGGAATGTCAATTGCACACTGCTGAAGCGTCCTTCAGACTTCGAAGCGATTTCCCAAGCTTTTCCCAGCATTTCTGATTCTTTCTTTTTTTTTTTTTTTTTGTTGGTGGGGGGGGTTATTTATGCTACTGCTGTTTTTTTATTTTTATTTTTTTTATTTATTTTTTTTTTTTTGACACATGGAGGGATGCATGTTGACATGAAGGACCTTAAACGTATTTACCTGACTTCTAAAGACGCGCCTTGAGAAGAAGGCATAAACTTTATCTGGTCGAGTCACTTTGTGCTAGAATGCCCTTCATTGCGTTTGTGAAATTTACCGAATGATTGTTCCTGAAGTGTGTGTTTATATGGACGGGAAAAGTACAAGAATCGTTTTACTGAGCATTTTAGAGTACATATTAGAAGATAGATATATAGGTAAATAGATAGATAGAAACAATAACAAGAAATGCATGCACTGAATCTTTTCCTAGACTCCACATCAAAATACTGCGTCGTCTCGCATCTCAAGGTAAAATCACCGAACTTATTAGTCTCATAAAACGCATCTGGAAGTCGTTGGATCGCTAGCCAGAATGCAAGACAACATGGCATAGGAACGCATCGAGCCAGCAGAGTGGAAAAGTAGCAGTGCATCAATAATCTATGATAATAAAATCCGAGAGGTTCGGATCTTGTTTGTCCTCTCCCGGGGGACAGTAGGGGGAGACATGACTCAGCCACCCACCTTCTGAAAACCTGTTTGTCCACCACGGCTGGAGATTAAGTAGGGGAAAGGGATGGAAGAGGAGACACTCACCCTCCTCCTGCAAACCTGTTTGTCCGCCCCAAGTTGGGAGGGTTAGGGAAGACAGTAGCCCCAGTTTCCAGTGCACATTGCACGCGCCAACAAGATCGTATAGTAGAATAAAATTAAATGCACTGCATTGTGATGCTAATCAACAAGATTATTAGAAGGTACTATACTAGGATTGGTTACAATGGTCTCAGTTGGATGGTCGAGTACGGAAATCCACATCAGGCCTTTTATATTCTTTGATATTATACACACCTATGAGTAATTCTTAGGCATAGGCCTGCTTAGTCTAAAACCTACCAACAGACTTTCTTTAATTCCATATGATCAGGTTGGCGTTGTGAAAGGGAAATCATACACAGGGGCGATCTTTATCTTGATGCAACTACTCAAAAAGTAGTGTGAAAAACAATAATTTGCAAAACTTGAGAAACAATTTCACTGATTATTAATACTGAAAATGACATTTTTAATATGAAGGAATGGTGAATCAGAAACTCACAAAGTACGTGACTTGATGTATCATACGATTAGATCTGGAGAGAGGAAGAGCGTAACAGAGAAAAGAATAATGAAATTTAATGAAGCTAATAATCGGGAAGTGAATCACGGGAGAAACTCGAACCGGAGAAGTGCTATAAAGAAGCTGCTCGAGACACGAATGGACGCAACACCGGGTGAATGTGAAAGTGACTCGAATGGATACAACATTGCGTAGATGTGAAAGTGACACAAATGGAAACAACACTGCGTAGATGTATAAGTGACATGAATAGAAACAACATTGCGTAGATGTATAAGTGACATGAATAGAAACAACATTGCGTAAATGTGCCAGTGACACAAATGGAAACAACATTATACGTAGATGTGAAAGTGACATGAATAGAAACAGCACTGCATAAATGTAAAGTGACACGAATGGAAACAACACTGCATAAATGTGAAGTGACACGAATGAAAACAACACTGCATAAATGTGAAGTGACACGAATGGAAACAACACTGCATAAATGTGATAGTCACACGAATGGACACAACAATGCATAGATGTGAAAGTGACATGAATAGAAATGGAAACGACACTGAGTAGATGTGAAAGTGACACGAATGGAAACACACTGAGTAATGTGAAAGTAACACGAATGGAAACGACACTGAGTAGATGTGAAAGTGACACGAATGGAAACAACACTGAGTAATGTGAAAGTGACATGAATGGAAAAAACACTAAATAGATGTGAAAGTGACACAAATGGAAACGACACTGAGTAGATGTGAAAGTGACACGAATGGAAACGACACTGAGTAGATGTGAAAGTGACACAAATGGAAACAACACTAAATACAGGATTGTGAAAGTGACACGAATGGAAACAACCTGAGTAAATGTGATAAGTTGACTCATGTAAGTGAAAAACATAATAGATGTGAAAGTTGCACAAATGGAAACGACACTGAGTAGATGTGAAAGTGACACGATAATGGAAACACACTGAGTAGACTGGTGAAACGTGACACAAATGAAGAAATACGACACTAGTAGATGAGAAAGAATGGAAACAATACTAGTATGAAAGTAGAATGAAACGTGAAAGTGACACGAATGGAAACGACACTGAGTAGATGTGAAAGTGACACGAATGGAAACGACACTGAGTAGATGTGAAAGTGACACGAATGGAAACGACACTGAGTATATGTGAAAGTGAGTGACACGAATGGAAACGACACTGAATAGATGTGAAAGTGACACAAATGGAAACGACACTGAGTAGATGTGAAAGGGACACAAATGGAAACGACACTGAGTAGATGTGAAAGTGACACGAATGGAAACAACCCTGAGTAGATGTGAAAGTGACACGAATAGAAACGACACTGAGTAGATGTGAAAGTGACACGAATGGAAACGACACTGAGTAGATGTGAAAGTGACACAAATGGAAACGACACTGAGTAGATGTGAAAGTGACATGGATGGAAACAACACTGAGAAGATGTGAAAGTGACACAAATGGAAATGACACTGAGTAGATGTGAAAGTGACACAAATGGAAATGACACTGAGTAGATGTGAAAGTGACACAAATGGAAACGACACTGAGTAGATGAGAAAGTGACACGAATGGAAACAACACTGAGTAGATGTGAAAGGGACACAAATGGAAATGACACTGAGTAGATGTGAAAGTGACACGACTGGAAACGACACTGAGTAGATGTGAAAGTGACACGAATTGAAACGACACTGAATAGATGTGAAAGTGACACCAGTGGAAATGACACTGAGTAGATGTGAAAGTGACACGAATGGAAACGACACTGAGTAGATGTGAAAGTGACACGAATGGAAACGACACTGAATAGATGTGAAAGTGACACGAATTGAAACGACACTGAGTAAATGTTAAAGTGACACGAATGGAAACGACACGAGTAGGATGTATAATTGACACGAATGGAACGAACCCTGAGTAGTATGTGAAGTGACACAGTGGGAAACGACACTGAATAGGATTGAAAGTGACACAAATGGAAACGACACTGAGTAGATGTGAAAGTGACACGAATGGAAACGACACTGAATAGATGTGAAAGTGACACGAATGGAAACGACACTGAGTAGATGTGAAAGTGACACAAATGGAAACGACACTGAGTAGATGTGAAAGTGACACCAGTGGAAATGACACTGAGTAGATATGAATGTCCCACAAATGGAAACGACACTGACTAGATGTTAAAGTGACACGAATGGGAATGACACTGACTAGATGTGAAAGTGCCATGAATGGAAACGACACTAAGTAGATGTGAAAGTGACTCGAATGGAAACGACACTGCGTAAATGTGAATGTGACACCAATCAAAACAACACTAAATAGATGTGATTATGACGCAAACGGAAACGACACTGAATAGATGTGAAAGTGCCACGAATTGAGGGAAACAACACTGAATAGAACACAAATGTGAAAGTGACACGAATAGAAACAACGCTGCGTTGATGTATAAGTAACATGAATGATTACAACACTGAGTAGATGTGAAAGCGACATGAATGGATGCAACACTGTGTCAATGTGTTAGACAGTGGCACAGTAGGTGGTAAGGATTGCGAAATATAACTGGAATAAGAAACCTTCAGGGACCGAAATGCAACAGGAAAGCTTGAAGTGAAGCCAATGAGGCGAAGGGCGATGCATTAGTGAAAGACGAAGCCTTGAAGATGTAGAACATTTGTGACCTTGCTGACTTTGGGAGGCAGAGAATCAGAGGACAGCGTCAGCCTGAGCGAAGTGGGAGAGATTACTGGAATACTGGTCACTCAGAATTTCCAGGACCTGTGTTAGGAATTGCGAGGACCAATTAGAAAATAGGAAATTTATGTATTTTTGATATTTTCAAGACTTGAACTGTTTGGGTGTGAGATTGGCGTTGGAGAGGGACAGTGAATCAGAGTAATAGTAGTTAAGTCAGTAGCCGGACGATGGCTAAGAGGGGGGCCCAGAAAATCTTGACATCCTAAACCAAGTGGTTTTAATCAGAAAGTTTCCGAGACGCAATCCATAACAGAGAACCCAAAGCGAGTCTACGGCTCTCTCTGCTCGACTTTTTATCCAGGATCTTTCGCCTGTCTTTAAAGTCCTTGATTTTCGTCTTTTGCTCTCTCTTATTCCTATAAATTTAGTGTCCTCGTAAAGGGAGAATCCGATATTACACCGTTCATGATGATGGTAATGATGAATATTTTCCGTACTCTTCTTCAGGTGCTATACTGACCATTTATCTTTTCATAATTCCACATGATTTTAAAAAATATCTACAGGTTATTTCCAGTAAATGTATCATGGTAAAAAATAATTTGATATTCAAAAGCACGTAAAGCCTCATTTCGTTTTTTGCTGACACTGCAAATTAATATTTCATTTCAGTCACCTTTCGTTGTTGTATAAAAGACAAGAAATTCCAATGCACAATTTTTATTTGTAGTGTCATATAATATATATCTATATATATATATATATATATATAGATATATATATATATATATATATATATATATATATATATATATATATATATACACTTGCTGTTGTTTATAAAGGCCAACAAGAGTTTTGGAAACAACGGACAAAATAACAGAAACTGGATCGCTGGTATCTGTGTTTTATGATTCATAAGTCTGCTGGGTCTAATAGAAGAAAGAAAAAAGAGAAAATGAAATGGAAAGCCAAGGAGCGAATTCTGAAAGTGGTGAATAGTGAGGAGGGTCATTAAATAAATGGTGCGCCATTAGGGGACAGACAGATCATGGGCAGTTTTCCAAGATAACGTCGTGTGTGTTGGGACTCTGTTCCAGCTCCCGTCTAAAACAGTTTGTGCATTCAAAGCCGACTTCTTATTGCAGAGAGGGTCAAGGCTTCTAATTGCCATAAATTTTTATCTTTATTTACAAGGAAAAACACAAAACAGTTCTGCCTTCCTCTTTGACCCTAGGACTGAGAACTACATAACGGACTGAGAAACTTTAACTGGGAAGTGAACGAGTATCTTTCAAGAGAAATGTTGCCTACTAATGAATTCAGTCTTTCGGATGAACTAACAGGAAAATGAATGACGAAGGTTCGAAAAGCTCGTGAATTCGATGTCAGTTTCTTAATAATTATCCAGGATCGCCTCTTTTTTACCTTGATTTAAGAATACGGTGTTATTTTCTAAAACATTCGACGATGCACAATCAGTTGTTTCTGCACACGCACACACAACATAATATATATATATATATATATATATATATATATATATATATATATATATATATATATATATATATATATATATATACATATATACATATGTGTGTGTGTGTATAGGCTAATAGTACATTAGAAATACAGGTCAATATAGATCCAGATTCTTTCACGGTGTCGTAGTGTCGATGGGTCGCTGCGAATTCGAATTCAAAAACTGTGGAGAGATAATTCCTAGTCAGTTGATCTTTTATGTTCATTGATTGAGATGTATTCCATTATTTGGCCTTTGAACCGACAGCTACTCTTTAAATGCAATGGTTGACAGATTCTAGTAGACACGCTGATGCAAATTATTCATATGACTAAAATGGCAGAATTTTGGTGTCCGCATCTGACTGAATGTTTAAGCTATACTGGCTGATGTACCCGGCGTTGCTCGGGATAAAAAGGGGCATGTCGTCCGTAATGACAACCTCTACAGGGCGGATTAAGCAATCGTTTTCAGAATAAATAATCACTTGGGATCCTGTCGAGCCAAAAAAGGTTTGAAAATTCCTAAGTTATTGCATTGTTCTACTGAGTCAAATTTGTGAAAAAGCCGAAGAGTTTACTGTTAACTCCGAAAGTTGTAAAAAAAAATAAGGGGGTATGGAAAAGAGGGGTTAAAGCCACCTTAGAAACGAATTTCGGATTTTAAATAAAACCTCCTGGGGGCGAGGGGAGTCTATGGTAAAAATTGGTGGCCCTAGCTATTGTAGTCTGGGCGTGCATAGCGAGCAAACAAACAGACAGAAATTGCCTTTAATATATAAAGATATAGAAAGATTAAGCCGGTATGTATTTACCTACGCGTCACCACTGATGTGCTAGTACTGAACATGGCGGAAGCTCAAAATTGGATGCCGTATTTATTGCTAGACCCTCAGGGGTGAATCAAAGACATCGTTTATTAATATTTGGAAATATATAGAAATGGGTGTATACGATACTGTGATCCCCGAGGGTCTAATTCTAAACACGGTGTCCCATTGAACTGAAACTCCAGAATACCAAATTACATCTCTTATAAATGCAGACAAAAGGATCGAGACCTACTTCAGCGAAAAGCAGGGATCACTGAATCACAAAGGTCTCGCCTAGAAATCCTTTGAAAGTCAGCATGAAAGGAGAGGTGCAGTGTTCTGGCAAAAATACGACGCTACTAATGTCTGCAGCGAGTTTAAATTTCTCAAAAGGGGGTTTAAATCCAATGACAATTTGCTTCTTTCACTTTCTCGGGGAGTAAGCCCATAATCTATTTTGTTGTTGTTGCTCTTGTTCTTGTTGGGGAGTTGGAAAGGTCTATGGAAGAGCCTGAAAATGCCTGAAAAAGGTGTTTCACGTTCAGTTAAAGATACAGGAATTTTAGGAGTGGATATTTGGGATTTAATTATTAGAATAAAAATGTAAAAAATAAACAATGTTTATGATAAACAGTACAGAAAATTATTTTAATAAAATATAGCGCATTTATCTTAATTTTCGTTGGTGAAAAAAAGCTCTATTCGACCGTAGATCTTAGCATGTACTAATTTACGTTAAAAGTTGGGCATATAATTTATACAACTAGCGTGAATGGAAAATGATCTTGCACGCATCCCGAGTAAGCTGGAGGTCTGATCACGCCTTTAATTCTTTCTATTTTTTTTTATTTTTAGTCACAGCGAAGAGGCTTTCAAAGAAAATTCGCTTTAATCGAGGGAATAGTACATTTAAATAAGGCTAATGAATGTTCAAGCCTACCCACAACACACCACCCCATCTTCCTTCTCTCTCTCTCTCTCTCTCTCTCTCTCTCTCTCCTTTCTCTCTCTTCATAATTTAATTCAAGTATTCAACACGTTTCTGTTACTCGTGTTTTTCATCATTTTTCTTTCCTTTTCTGCTATTACCCACTTCATCCGAAGCTGACTTTTGGATTTTGTCCGGAATATTTCATTGCTACCCTCGTTCAATAATTACCTTCTGCCCAGAGGATTCTTCTTTTTTATACATTCACATAATTTTTTTTTCAGCTATCCTCTGCTTTCGTTGACTTTGTTTCAACTCCCCAAAGATAAAGATAAAAGTAATGAATGAAGAAACCCAAATCAATGAATAGACCTTTAATTTGAAATTTTTTTCTTCCACTAACTCAATCCAAATATTGTTTTCTTACCTTCCGCCCCAACCCTCTCTCTCTCTCTCTCTCTCTCTCTCTCTCTCTCTCTCTCTCTCTCTCTCTCTCTCTCTCTTTTCACACAAAAGTAATCAAATACACAGACTTTAATGCATATCAATATAATTTTGAGGATTTCCTACCATCGTTTCATCGGACATCCTGTATATTTATATATACGGGTACATATAGATGGAACACTTTTATATGAATATTTTAACCTTCTAATCATCCCTGCACAGAGTTGTATATACGAATAATGACTAAGCAACAATTCATTTATTTCATTTATTCTATATACATATCTACAGCCCACGCTTCCTATAGCGATAAAACGGAAAACAAATATACTTTCATTTCACTTATGTATATGGTACATTCGCAATACCTTCTCATGGCTCATTCAGCGGTGCGCATACTCCTAAACTTATATAACACTGAATGTATAATTGCGCCGTGAATCTATCCATGCGCCTAAATTTCCGTTCACCCACACACCAGTGATGCCAACCCCTCTAACCCTACGCCCCCTACAGGAGACGAGAAATTACCCTACATAACAGAAAATGACCCAATATTCTGCGGATATGATAATAAATAAATCTTTAGAGTATGTTTATATGTAACATCATGATTACTAATAAGTATATTGATCTAAACTTACCTTGTTAAAATTACCCTACACTTGAAAATATTGCCATGCTGCCTAAGATTTTGCCCATATTACCCTACGCGTAGGGCAATTACCCTACAGTTGGCAACATTGTGACATGCGAGTCGTAGATCTCACCACGAGAGGAAAAGGACGAACAAGCAGCCGCAGCTGTTTCCAGCTTCACTAATGGGTCGACTTCCGGAGAAGACGCAGATGAGCGGCGTGCTCTAAAAGCAGCCTTCCAAAACAAATGACATGCGCTAAACAAATCGCTCATGTTTCACCTAAAAGAACGGGGAAACACCCTCGATCCGTCTTGCAGAATGTCAAAGTAAACTGAACAAGAGGAAGAAAAACAGATTGGAACAACTAGTCATGCCAGCCACAAAATGAGTATTGCCTGGTTGGTTCCCCTCAGTCTTTCAAGACCGCTCAAGAAGTGTGGGAGACACTGTCCTTTATCTGGTCAATATTCAGAAAACATTCGCCCTTAGAACTAAAAAGGTGCGAACAATTTTGAGAAATTTAAAGAAATTAAAGACATCTATCTATTCAGAACAAACATCCATTGAAACTATAAAGGATAACTAAGAATTCAGAGTTGGCTGACTAACGAAACAAATGAGAACTTACAAGAAGGCCTCCATATTTACAGCAGAATGGTGATAATGAAGCTGATGATGACAATAAATAGCTTTACTCTATCACCATGGGCGACCGCAGCAAACTTTCTAAGGGAGGGCAAATCTTAATCTATAACATGGATAGTTTCCGGTGTCAAGCAGGCAAACACTTTTGACCCTTTGAACTGGCAGCTTAATTTCAAAAGATAGTATCAGCGCCTGCATTTCTTTAATTATTGAATAAACAATTATACTATGTTTATACTATATATATATATATATATATATAGATATATATATATATATATATATAGATATATATATATATATATGTATAATTTTTTCCAGGATTGAAGGAGGAGTTGGCAAAGTGACCCCTTGTCCTTAGGTGTGGACGCCCATGTATATCATATACGAGGATACGACGCGAACAAATGATGCTCTCTCTCTCTCTCTCTCTCTTTGACACACGCACACACACATAACCGAATCAGCGGACTTGTCTTTGTAGGCTTACGAGAAAGACGAGGCTGGTCTTATCTTTTTAGACGATGCGTTTTCGAGAAAGGATGTCCTCTTTTTTTATTCATAGGAAAAACGAATTTTTCCTAAACTCGTCCTGAAAGTTGAATGTATAAGGTATAAAGAGAAACCGAATACATGAAAGCCTCATATTACATCGTGTCGCATTTTTTTCCCCTCTTTCTCTCTCACTCTTTTGACAACTCCCGGGACTTTAGGCTTACCAGGACCATGGTCCTTCCCTGCATAAGGATATCATTTCCTAAAAGATTCTGTTCCTCTTGGAAGTAACTGAGTTTTTGTCTTTTAATCATATTAGTTACCTAATTATACTTACAGCGAGAGATTTAGTTCCTCGTTCGACGAGTGGGTTACGTGCTCACCTACCGATTCGGCAGTGGCGACTTCGATTCTTCACTCTGCCAACGTAGAATCAAAGAATTTGTTTCTGGTGATTAGAAATTCATTTCTCGATATGATGTGGTTCGGATCCCACAATAAGTTGTAGGTCCCGTTGCTAGGTAAAAATGTCTAATCCTTCGGGCCAGCCCTAGGAGAGCTGTTAATCAGCCCAGTGGTCTGGCTAAACTAACTTATACTTCGACTTATTTTTTACAGCAAGTCCGAAACAAGCTCCTCGAAATACTTCAACACTTTGTGGAATCTGATTAGATTTCGGTAAATGGTTCAGCAATTCCAGACTCGTATCATCTCGTCGTATTCCTGGTGTGACCGTCTAATATAATATATATATATATATATATATATATATATATATATATATATATATATATATATATATATATATATATATATATATATATATATATATATATATATATATATATATATATATATATATATATATATATATATATATATATATATATATATATATATATATATATATATATAATTCAAGGCGGGTCAGGGAAAGGCAGTATCCATATGCATTTTATTAAAATATATGCCGACGTTTCACAACTCCACATAGTTGCATTTTCTAGGCTGCAAACAAGCGAACATGGCAATCAATAAACTAATAAAATCCGAATTACATATAATTAAATTAAAACATTCAGAATGTAATTGATAAAACATTTACTTAAAGAACAAGCAAATGGCTGGTGACAACCTACCCAGAAGGAAGGTAAAAACATACTACTGTACTCGTATAGAGTTACAACGAGAGAGAGAGAGAGAGAGAGAGAGAGAGAGAGAGAGAGAGAAAGAAAACAATAACAAACATACAGACAGAGAAAAACAGCTCAACAAGACCATCAGGCAATAAACAATTGTATGGATGACGTTTGGGAGTTTAGTGGTGGTAGGTCAATTTGATAATAATGGATTCCAGTATTGCTAATTCGTTTTCTTTTTGTACCTGTCCTACTATTGAAAAATCTTTATTGTCTATATTGGTTTTGCATATTTTTGAATGGTTTTTAATATTAGATTGTTCAGGGCTAGACAATCTGCTCCCAGTTCTGAAGCTGACCCCTCTGTGAGCATCAATGCGCACTCGCAACAGCCTCTTTGTACATCCGACATAGATCCCCTGACTACATCTGGGGCACTTGTACTTATATATAACGTTGGATGTAAACAAAGGACTGAGCTTGTCTTTGAACTTGAAGAGAGAGCCAACTGTTCGGGGATTCTTCGGAATGGATGTCAGGTTGAGGGCCGGTAATTCTTTTTGAATGATGGTTAGAAATTTCTTCCTGAAAGTGTCATCTTGTATGTAGGGGAACGCCGCGTACAAATTCATTTTAGTACAGTGTGACTATAGATGGAGGTGGCATCATCTTCTTATTCAACATACTATTTAACTTTCTGAAGAATAGTTTTGATGGAAATAGTTGTTCCTGAAATAGTTTGTTCCTGAAAATTAGTTTTTGAAAGAGTTGTTATTTCTTCATGAAAGGTCGGCCAATTAGATGACAGAGTAAAAAGCCCTGTGGAGGAGGGTAGAAACAGCGTTTAATTTAAAATTGAAATAACACGAGCTATAAAAATTCATACCTAAACCCGTAAACGTACCTTTACGATATATACCCGTGTGGAATTCTACAGA
>NC_087205.1:64583948-64589690 GCF_015104395.2 Macrobrachium nipponense
CTTAATATATATTATATTAATATTGGTGTATTATAATTGCTTTTTTGACATTGAACATTTTGTCTAAAAATCTTTATGCAGGCACACACACACACACATACACACACACACACACACACACACACACACACACACAACACATATATATTATATATATAGATATATATATATATATTACAAAAAAAAAGTTATCTGTGTATAGTGATGTCGCTCCAAGAGATTGGTAGCATTTTTCTTCAAATTCAGTGAATCTAAACTTAAAGCAACTAGTTACAGTATACTATAAAGGCAATGTTTCCTTGTACGCTGCACTGGCCTAGTGGGAGTGGTTATTTTATGTATGATACAGGAAGAGTTCCTGTCTCGTCCGCCTCCTCACTGTGGTCATCTGAGTAAGCCAGAGTAACTACGTACTCTACTCAGTAACTGTGTTGTCGTGGCATGCTTCCTTCATATAGACTTGTTTTGTAAGAATGAGTTAGTTATACCCTTATTAGAAAGTGTACATCTGCAACTGCGTGCATTAATTTTACAGACTTGCTTTAATCGTTATGACAAAATTAGAGATACAGTTATCGCATTCTTGCTAATATGCTAGACCGGCTGTACACTGTTCCAGACGAAACGGTCTTTAGATAAGACACAATCAATCGAAGTCCGAAACCATGTTCTTGGAATCTTGGCATGAATTTAGCAATTGCCATTTTGCAAGATTGGAAACCCTCGATATTTGATATTGATTCTGCAACAGTTAGTTAATGATACATGATAATACTAATCACACAAAAAATATAACTAATCTATATTATTATTGTTGTTGTTATAATAATAACATAACATAGTTGTGGATGCAAATTTATTGATGTCTTCTCAAAGATTGTTTTGTCTGGGTCGGTGTGCAGCTGGCCTAATTCATTATTAACCTTTTTTATGCCTTTTCAGAATAAATACATTTCTTTTAGACCCATAATTATGTCAAAAAAGTTCAAACGGACTTTGAAAGAAGAAAACAGGATCTTTAATGAAGAATGGGAACTGCAATATTTTTTAGTGAATACTGCAGGCAAAATGTCTTGCTTGCTTTGTGATACTGCAATTGTAACGGTTAAAAAATTCAATGCACAGCAACACTATGCTCTTCATAAAGACAATAAATATGCCAAATTACAGGGTGACCCTCGAAAGATGGAAAACAGAAGCAAAGACAATTTTTCCAGTCTATGTTACATCAAGGGAATGCTACGACAGAAGCAAGCTATAAAGTTGCATATTTGCTTGGAAAAAAAGGTAAGCCATTCAGTGATGCAGAACTCATAAACGAAGGTATTTTAGAAGTGGTAGGGTGTATAGATCCCGACAAAGTTAATAAGTATAAAGAGGTGCCTCCTTCAAGAAGGACTAACACAGATCGACAGCATGAATTGCCTGTAATGTAACAGAACAACTGAAAACTGTAATAAAAAAAGAGAATATATGTTACTTAGTAGCTTTGGATGAATCAACAGATTCCACTGATTCAGCACAAGTATTGTATTTTATTCGTCCCGTAACAGATGATTTTCAGTTATATGAAGAATTGCTTGCTTTAGGCACCCTTAAAGGAAGGACACGGGGATAGATATTTTTAACAACTTCAAAGAGCAATGTCAAAAAACAGGGCTAAATTTTACTTATTTGGTAAGTGAGTGCATGGATGGTGCTCCTGCTATGATGGCTAAAAATGAAGGATTTATTGGACATCTTAAGAAAGAAATCCAAGAACCAAATGCACTGATTTCTTTTCATTGTATTTTACACCAGCAAAATCTCAGTGCAAAATCTGTAACTTTAAATGACACTTTGCAAAAGTTTATAAGCATTATTAACTATATTCGAGGGAATCCTCAAAGCATCGTCAATTTCGAAGCATGCTGATGATGGATGACGAAGTAATTAGTGTAGATTTGCCATATCACTCAAAAGTACGCTGGTTGTCGCAAGGGAAAGTATTGGTCAAAATTTTGTCTTTACGAAGGCAAATTATTGACTTTTTCAAAGAAAACAACAAGTATTGTTATTTATCAGATCCAAATTTTTACAGAGGTGTTGCCTTTTTATGTGATGTGATGCCAAAACAAAATGAGTTAAACATTTCACTGCAAGGCAAAAAATAAATGTATATGATATTTGGCAAAAAATTCAGGCATTTAGAAAGAAACTTGCATTTCAAGTCCCTTTTGGCTCAATCAAAACTTTCAGAAGAACACTTTGCCCAGCTTGCGAAAGTAATGAGTGAAACTGAGGATATCTATGGTCAATTTAAAAATATGAATCTGTTTTTAGACACATTGATGGAAGAATACAATAAAAGATCAATGATTTTGAAAAGCATAGCATCACACTGAAACTTGCTTTTCAACCTCACTTAGTTGATATATCAGAGGCTCCTGAAGAGTTACAAATGGAGCATATTGAAATGTCTGAGGATAATATCCTGAAGTCTCTGTTTGACAAGAGAGAAAATCCCGTCGGAATTTGGAAAGACGCGATTGAATATCCTCGTCTTCGTGAACATGCACGACGATTGATTTCCTGTTTTTCTTCAACATACTGTTGTGAATCCATATTTTCGTACTTGGCACAAATCAAGAATTCGCTGAGAACTCAGTTGTCAGACGAGCATTTACTAACTGTTTATTGAATATTTGAAAAATTTTACATTCTCGATGCTTATATGATATCATTTTATAATATTCATTCCTTTACTTGTTCCTTGAATACAAAAAACCTTCTTTCTTAATTGAAATAATTTGAGATGTCATGCTTTCGATATTATTCATTTACTTATTACTTTGAAAACTTCTTACATCATGAAATTTTAAAAGAAAATTCTGTTTTCGATATTATTATTTGCATATTACTTGTATAAAAAGTACTTACTTAAATAAAGATATTTGAAAATATTATACTTCGTTTTTTTCTATAACTATCTTTTTTATTAGATTACTAATAAATTAACTTAAGCGATAAAATAACTTAAAAAAATTTCTATGCGGCCTTTATGAGGGATGATGAATTGTAAGATGGCCTTCATGCACAAAAAGGTTCCCCACCCCTGGACTAGACAGACAACCTGCATATGTATATATGTAAGAGTGTATGCAGTTCATAATCGAATAACAATAATTTTACTTTTTCCATTAAAAAATAATTACTTTAAATCAAGCAACCTGTAACTGAAGTTTAAATATTCTTGAAATACAGATCTACTAGAATACGAGCATGTCGGCAGATGCGCTAAGAAGTGTGAATCTGCCGTCATATTACCACTATTCGGTGGATAAAGCCTTTATCAGTGGTATAACGTGGCGAGCAAAACCCGGGAAGGAAGGAAATGGAATATTCAGTGTAGCCCGGCTTCCACCGCACTGAATCCAAAAGCGTCGCGTAAATGAATCAAGCGCCACTACGTGGAATTTCCAAATCCGAATGGTATTTACTGCTGTGGTCAGGGTAAAGATTATTTGTTCCTCGGCATGAAAATGTCTTTTGGCCGTTGAATTAGACGTTAGATTTAGACGCAATGCGATGAATAAAGACAAGGAGAGAGGGATAACAACAGAAAGGATGAACGATGGAAAAAGGAGGATTTAGGAAGATTTCACATTGCATTCTGCCTCTTTTGAAAGGTTTCTTATTGATTTTCATTTGTCATTGGCGCATTTTTGCAGAAATTTTTACTTACATGTTCACAAATAGATTTTAACATATAAAAATAGTATGAACAATTATAAGTAAAGCGTAAATATACATCAATCAATGCATAGAATAATGGCCAGATGTACCAGAATCGTAATCATAAAAAGTTATAATTGGAAAAATTGCATCTAATGGTGTTTTGTTTAAAAGATTTACCGCTGGCTGCTATATGTTAATGAAATTTTAGACAAATGACTTTTTAGACAAATTCCGCATAGGAAAGTATCAGTAAATGTATTATGAAAAATATAAAGAGAAACACTTCTCGTGAGAGGTTCCTTTGTAAGGAAAGGGAAGCACCGAAGTCATTCTGCAGTTGTTGATAATGATTAAGTTGGCGTTACGCTCGTAGAGCAGCCCGCAAGTGTCATTCAGTGATCTAAAGTGAAAATGTGGTCTTGTGTAAACATAGTGTGTGAAAGTGAATGCTTGGTGTCCGTCAGTAGGCGAGGTCGAGTCCTGGAGAATCGCGGATGACCAGTAAGGAAAAACAAAAAATTATAAGTACAGTATCAATATTATCCAGCATCGGTCTTCAGGAGTAAAGGGTCGATGGAGGAAAGGAATGACTCTCTAGTAAGGTGCGTCCACACGGTCGAACAATGTCCAACGGACAAACATTGTTACCAGTTAACAATTGTCTACCGGTCTCTGCCTTGTGAGCAGAGTAAAAACACTGGTATACAACCTCATCTGGTACCACGGTTTGTTGCCAGATCTACTTCAATCATTTCATCGCTTATGACGTCATCCTGCTTCGCCTATGATATGACAACAATGTCTGTCCATCGGACATTGTTCGACCATGTGGACGAACCTTTAAGAGAAAACCTGGTTTTACCCTTTGCCTGAAGGAAAGACGTGTGGTTAGTATATCTCTCGAAGACAACTTCGCTGTTAGAGCATTAAATGGCATTTGCCGTGAGTTTGCCCAGCAAAGGAGGGCTATAGAAGTAATTGTAAACTCACTCATATTTTTGTCCCCTTTCAAAGTAAGGCGATATAAGGAAAAAGGTCCGATATAAGGAGAAAGGGAACAGCTTCAGTGCAAGACCGAATGATACTTGAAATATTCAGCATTTTGACATTAGGAGGCTGAAAGGGAAACTGCCAATCAATATAATTAACAACTACCGTCTGGCACGTTGAAGATTTTGGAAAGAATCATAGATAGCAGGCTGAGAGAGGAAGTTAGAATAGGGAAGGAACAGTTAGGATTTATGAAGGGAAGCGGCACAACGGATGGAATATTTTGCATAAGGCAGCTAATGGAGAAATTCAGAGAAAAACAACGAGACCTGCATCTGGTATTCATAGACCTTGAAAAGGCCTATGACAGAGTGCCAAGGGCAAGATATGGAGATGTTTGAGGGAGAAGATGGTGCCGGAAAAGTATGTCAGAATTATTCAGGAGATGTACAGGAATGTGTATACTAGAGTGAGAAGTATGTTGGTGAGACGGATGGATTTGAGATAGGAGTTGGATTACACCAGGGGTCAGCACTTGAGCCCATTCATCTTCAACATCGTGATGGATGTAATGACCAGGGATGTTAGAGAAGCAGTGCCATGGTGCATATTATACGCGGATGACATTGTGTTGTGTGCAGAGGGGAAGGAGGAGTTGGAGGGGAGGTTGGAGAGGTGGAGAGCAGCACTTGAGGAGAGAGGAATGAGAATAAGCAGATCAAAAACCGAATATATGTGTTCTAGTATTACTGAGGACGGTGGAAGTAGCATAAGATTGGGTGGGGAAGAAATAAAGAAAGTACAGAAGTTCAAGTACTTAGGGTCCGTATTGGAGGATAGTGGAAGCATGGACCAAGAGGTGAGACACCGAATTCAGGCAGGATGGAATAATTGGAGGTCTGCATCAGGGGTACTCTGTGACAAGAAGGTCCCTCTGAAATTGAAAGAAAGTTCCATAGGACGGTGGTCAGACCAGCAATGTTATATGGAACAGAAACGGCAAGTATGAGAAGCAGAGGAGAAGAAGATGGATGT